>NW_026462694.1:0-72748 GCF_021730395.1 Mercenaria mercenaria | reverse complement strand
GATCAAAGGCACTGTCATGGGTACAAAATATGCACTGGTGTACTTCACATCAGTGAGTGGTTATATAAATAAGTAAATATTGGTCATAACCACAATCATCACTATGTTGTAAATAAGATCAGTTGCAATGCCCTATTAAAATTGTTCATTAAAAAGGGGAACTGAATCAAGTACTGCCAATACTATTTAAATCCATGAAAGCAACCGTAAAATATCTACACCTGCTTCTTAATTCAAAAAATTATATGTCGAGCTTTTCTGCTATGTTTATTCAGGGTGATTGCACTCTATCTGAAGTGTCTTCCACAAGTAAGAGTGAACAGATCTGAATAGACTGAGAATTTTATTTCTAACCAAAATAAGAAAGGGCTTGGGGCGAATGGCGAGATTTGACAATGGTGGCTTGGGCCTAGCACAAAAAATTGACTGCTGATGTGCGCTGTCCTTCCGTTGGCCTTTTGCTCTAATTTGTTCCCCTTTAACAACTTGGGTGAGACATAAGGGCGGGACGACGTAGCGAAAGGCGCTAAAAAGCATTCTAGCTACGCCAAGTTCGCCAAGCGACCGCGTCTTTTGAGTTAGAAACTCATGATTTTTCGCGCCAAGCCCACCCTGTTTAGCGAGGTTTTGCACAGCGCCCCACTACTTAATTTTCTAAAATATCGTGCTTTTGCTCGACGGGGTCGATGGACGAAACACAGAATAGTTTAAATCAGCCACCATTGTTCATAGTTATTTTGTCATTAGTTTTGAAACATTGCTTTGAAATTTTATTAGACGTTTGCTCTTTTAGGGAATTACAGAAATGCATAAAAGTCACATTGTCGTTTAATGAAAACATTTATTTTAGTGCAAATTTTGAGCATGATAAATGTAACGAGAAAAAGAATAGATTTCCAGTTAATATTAGTAATAATTACTTCCCTTTAATTCTTCGTGAAGCCATTTAATGTGTTTGAAAGTACATGTAGTTATCTCATTGAAAGACACATAATGCAAAATACAACATGTATATGTTTCAATGAAAAAGTGTAGTTTACTGTATGTTTGACTTTAAAACTGCAATTTGCAAACAACAAACTGACATCAAAGCCGAATATTTTCAGAATTTACACTGATTTTTGAAAGGTATATTAAATGTATGCAGTATTCCAAATGTATTTTGATAAGCACTTATACTTTGCCTTATCATCTCAATTTTGGTTTATGTGAAAGGTGTCAATGCGTTCTAATAGCAAACAAAATGGCAAAACATTTTCAGTTTTAACTCACTGGATCAGTCGAGTTTCTTTTACAACATAGCACATTAGGCTACAAAATGGTACTTGTAGCATACTTTGATGTAAATTTGAAGAACAGTTTAAAAGGGTGTGTAAAATCAATTTTTTATCTATGCAGATATTTTGCAAGCGACAGTCATCAAAATGTTGTTCAGTTTATATGCGTGCGTTAATTGTACAAATCGTATTTTATTTTATTTTTTTTATATTTATTTATATTTCAAAACAAATTTGGAGGAAGTATCGTCACTTGATCGCGAGATGCTCTTGTTATATATTAGTCTAAAATATGCCTTACGGAGAATGATAAGTTCTTCACTCTAAAATAAGAACTTTGGTGACATTTATAATAATTACCGTAAAAGCAATCATGAAAGGGTATCAAACTCTTAGTTTCTTCCATTTATTTTACATCTATTATTAAGATAGTCTTGTATTTTATGTTGTCTTTCGTTTTGAATACAGATTTAATTATGTACACACAGTAAGTCACTAATTACATGGAGAAAAATAATCCTGATCACTTCCGCAACAGTTTGTACGAACTAACATTTGCACTGACTTACGACAGTTTTGTGATGATATCTGTTATAAACAATGTAAGAACAAAACACCAGACATACATGCTTTAAAGCAGATGTAGAATAAATAAAAAAGACTGAAAGTTCGTCAACATTTCACGATAGCTCCTAGAGAAATCTTTATAAATACAATCGAATAGCCTATTTCAGAATGATTAATTTATCATTCTCCGTTTTATCTAACTTAAAACCAAAAATAAAGGAAGAGCATCCCGCAATCAAGTGACGTTTATACCTATATAGGTAAATATTACATCTGTTTAACAAGGTATGATCTCCTTTTATGGGAAAAGACGGAATTAAACGGCTTCACGCTTCACTATGCTTAATCATTAGCCGAAATACCAAGTGCAACAATAATATAGGTCACAATAAGCTAAATAGTTTTCCCTATATATTCTATATAAAACCGACCTTTTTTAAAGAGCTACCAAACATAGCTAGACCCATTTCAGAGAACAAATCCTTACCTCATTTTAAAGAGTTATGATAAAACTGATATAAAATGAAGAGAAAAGTAGGGATCATGTATCTTCTAAGAGAGATTTCTCTGGTCACATTTGCTTACTGTAAACTGACATCAAAACCACACTGCTGTGACCTGGAAGTACTACTCATACTAAAATTGAGCTTGACTTCACCAAATACAACCTGCCCTTCCATTTTTCCGACCAAAATGTCAACGATACATCCACAATGAAATTTAAATATAAACTAGCTTCAATTTAGACCTCTGTTGCCATGCCAAGTGAAAAATTAGTGTTCAAATACCTGGCAGCCATTAGGCGACTAGACCAGATGGCTCCCACGCTGGTTCCTTTAGTTTAGTAAGACCTATAAGATTTATTTTGAGTCGGCAACACTACAAAAAATAAACATGTCATTACAGCAGTTCTAACATGACTAACTATTAACAGACAGCACTGTTTTCGTCAAAAGTATGTTTTGAAGGCGAATTTGAGAACATGGTATTCCATTGTTGTGAAAATGTTAAAGTGCTTAGTTCCCAAATAAGTTCATTTAGACTAGACAAACTTTAATTATCAGGTGCCAGCATACATGACATGGAAGCACACAGAAACCAGCTAAAAGGTATGATATGGGCGATATATACATGTAAGAAGCGTTCGAAAAAGGGCGCATCTTATGATTGGATCTCTTTCTTTAAGAAAGTGGAAATAGATTGATTTCATAAAAACTATGTACAATGCACTCAAGTATTAAGCCTAACCATTTTGCGTAAGAAAGTATCAACTTTGATGATACCATTGTAATGTAGTGTTTTACATCTCGACACTTCTTTAATAAGACATTCGCTCGAAGCAAACGTATTTTGTCAGGTAAAAATGTTTAGGTATTGGCGATAAGATTATATCTAAGAAATAATATATCCCAAACAGTGACTTGACGTTAGCTGCATCCTCTTGATATAATTCCTTTGCGTCTGAAAGCCAAAAAAAGATTTTCTTGACGAGACTTAAGTGCTAGTTTTATTTCGATTTTAACACGTTATTAAGTATTATAATCTATATCTTTAAGGATATTCACCAAATATTTGCCCGTTTAATGATTCTTTCGATACATACAATTCAGTGGATGTATTGCGCGAGAATCACAATCATGTGTACACTTTTCACTTATAAGTGAAAGAAAACAGTAGTCTGACAATCGCTTTCTATTGAAAAATAACGGAATTTTTGTTTTCTTGAGAAGTAAATTTATGTTATTTTTCAGTAGGCATGCAAGAGCTATAATTCTGCTTCTGTTATTTCAATCCAGTCCATATAGTATACTGTGCCTCGATTAATCAATTTCACACACGAGCAGTTCATGGGTGTGGTCATTTTAGTCATCTTATATTTCAAACCGGTTCATTCCTGCACAAATAACTAAGCAGGCAAGTCGACATTCGTGTACAAAAATACCAACCCTCCTCTCGCCAACATTTTTTGAAAACTATTTTCAGGGTCAATATAGCAAGTCATGCCACATACACAGTGCATTTTATGGATAAAGACAATTATTCCTGCCAAAACATCAAAAGGTTGCAACCAAGTTTATGGAGGCGTCGTTATGGATTCTGTGGATTTTGAACAGTTAAAAAGGCACTTGATATTTACAGAATATCAAAAGCGTTCCGTTATATTTTAAATGAAAACCCATTTGATGTTCTACAGTAAACACGCGGGCAGCTATTGTACTTATTTGTTTTGCTACACAATCTCATAACCTTAAGATTAAGACCAAGAAAGGTATAAAATATCATTTTAAAGACTTTAGTTTTAATCGAATGTCTTGACTTTTGTTCCCATCGTGGCTAAAACAAGTGCAGGAGTACTGTAGTAGTATTCTATTTGGAGGTTTTATTCGCATTCAATCAGCATTTGTTATCCATTGTTTATAATCAAAAGCGGCAGGCCACTCTTACTGATATATGGTTTAAATCTAGGTCACTTCTCTGCATGTATAAAAACAAAATGTCATTCAGAGTGCGGGCAAGTCTAGTCTTTCGCTTCTTTTATTCATGTCCTATTGATAAAATAACACACGTTTGTTATAGCAAACTTTTCCCATTTTATTCAGTGTTTCCTGTTCTGCTTATTACATCATTCATTTGCTCACCTACTGGTATAGTTTCAGTATTCAGTAACATGATCTGCCTCTTAACAAGTCCCGAACCCAACCCTTAGGCTATCGCAGCAAGATATGTATTGAAAGGGTAGGTATTAATATTGACAAAATGTTAAAACGATGAAGTTATATCAAATTCAATAAAAAAAACAAAACAAAAAACAGACATATACCTCCAAAATTTATGATACTTATTACTATGAAATATTTTCAATGTCATATACCATATTCGAAATTCAAAGTCCTTTATCGGTGTAACGATGTAAAAAAATGTTAAATCAGTTTATTCAAAACGAATGTGAAAATTAGTGTTGAAAATAATATACCTATTAGTCTGATAACGAATAAAAATGTTAGTGCATTTTCGTTCTCCAATTTAAAGCAGCATGCCCCCAGATTTGGCTAAAAATAATCGTTCTTTCAAATTGAAGTTTTGGTCATATTATGAACACTAGAGTATGAATTTTTGTTTCTAAAATATTTTGAAAATTCCAAATCAAGAAGAAAAGATGACCGCGTCGGAAATCGAACCCCGGACCGCCGCGGCAATATAACCATTTTCTCGTCGTCGTAACCAATAGTGCTATAGCTGAAGTAGTGAATAATGACTTCAAAATATAGATATTTATGATCGAGACAGTTTACCCGGAGTAAAAGCGTGACAAACATTTTTCGATTTTCATCGTAAAAAGTAGTACAAACAGCAAATTCTCATGTGTTTCCGTAATATTTGTCAGTAATTAAGTTTTAAAGCATTTTTAAGAAATATAGCATTTATTTCAAGATGTATAAACAAAATATTTTTTTTTTGTTGTCGAACAATCTGGAGGCATGCCGCTTTAAAGTGTTTCGCAATATAACAAAACATATTCTGCATTTAATTGATTTTTTACATTATACGAAGTCCGTGCGACAATATTTTAATTTCGCAAACATTTTCTTCAATTCGCAACTCCGTACGGCTATCGCAAGTTTAAGATCTTTTGTGAAACAGCTTTTTTATCGTACTGAAACACATTTGTACGAAGTTTTGTGAAACAGACCCCTGATCTTCGAGCATCGCAAATATTTCGTACGATTTGCATACAAAATATTTTGGGAATTTCGTACGAAAACGTTTCGTGAAACAGGCACCATGTCTTTACCTTTAACGTAAAATCAATCTTGAGGGTCAAAGGTCAAATCAGATCGTAGATGGTTCACAAGAGCTTTATCCTATGACTGCTGTTTCTGGGAAAATGTTAAATCAGTTTATTCAAAACGAATGTGAAAATTAGTGTTGAAAATAATATACCTAATATTCCTTAAAAGTCTATCAATATTTTTTTAGCTGTGGGATATGGTCTGGTTAATCTCACAATCAATTAATATTACCGAAAGATAGTTCTAATTAAAAGAATTTGCAGTTGTGATTTAAGTTGTTATAACATTTACTCAAGGTATATATGATGAGATTTTTCACTTTTCTTTTATGCTAACAGATAGACTTAATGTAAATAAGTAATAGATTGGTACTCTTATTTAATGGATAATTCCTAAAGATGATTGTGATCAAAATAGAGCTAGATTCATTTCAGGAACTAATATGTGCAAACATAGAGGTAAATCCCTATATAAACTCCTTTGCGCCTCTGTATAAACTGATTTTAAAACTTAGATATTTCTGTCGATTTTAATAATACTTCTTGCTTCACAGCACCTATTTGCAAGCCTTATGGTCATTTAAACAATCCAACCACAAAGAAGTTTTTTCTCTTTTCGTCTGCTTATAACGTCTACATTCAAGACTTACATAGGTAAAATCAAAACAATCACTTTGGATGTCAAGTGAGTTGAAAATAATTGATAATGATAATTGTTCATTATTGTACTGCTCCTTACACATCCGCACCACTCCCTTATACGCATTCAAGTTGCATCTAACTTTTTGGCAAAGGAATAATATTTTCTCAAAAGTCCCAAAATTCTAATCCAAAAATTCACCAGAGGCAATCAATACATGCCTTTTTTTCAAAATTATCCAGGGAAAGATCCCTCACTCCCCTAAAACGATGTGAGAACCCCCTCCTGTATGTCAAAATGTATATAAAGGCATAGACTCTACCATTTCATACCTTTATTTCAATATTTTCCAAGGGGAGACCCCTTGTGACCCCACTCAACTAGTGGTATTGTACACTCCCGTACTTAAAATCAATTAGACCAAAAAAATGCAGCAAAGACCACCATTTAATAGCTATATTTAAAACATTTCCGGCGGAGATCCCCTGATCCCCTAAAAAGATGGTAGTACCCACTCCTGTACCTCATAATAGAGACCAAAATAATGCACCAGAAGTCATCATTTTATACCATGAACACTTCGAGGGAAAGACCCCATGAGTGGAGGACCCCCGCCTGTACATACATGTACCCCTTCGGCACCATGTGCCTTGCCGGTGACCATCGTTCTAAACTGGTGCCTCATAAATTAATTATATCTGGATCCGGGCCTAAAATAATGATTATTTCTCGCGCTAACCCGCTCACTGCAGATTATTGCTATTCTACCTTGTTATGAAAGATAAGGCTTTATAAGAAATAATGTAATATCCTTAATTGTTGTCTTCCCTTACAATAAGATCACAATAATATGTAGCGCTGAGGAGGTAATCGCTGCAGTGACTTTAGTAGGAATGACCTAAATGCTAAATGAACAGTCTAACAGATGAGAGGTATACCAGTTACCAATTAGACATGTTGGTTTTAAAATTGCAGTAACATTCTCATTGTTCTTTATTAAAAGAAAAATTAATAATTATACATATTTATCTGCTTGTTTTATTGATAAATACACTTGCGTGCTTTATTTTATGAATATTGAAACTAACTATTCAAAATAATAAAGTTTCAACAAATATTCAAGAAGGAAGTTATTATTATAACTGATACTATCTTTACGGTGAATACTCTCCGCAATACTTTGTTTTTATGTTTACAATTTGAAACGCAAACAATCTGTCGAGTCTTTAACGTTTAAAAAACCGGTGTGAAGGTTACCATCGAATTAAAAATCCTGGGCGTACTGACATTAGGAAATATATTTATCATTGAATTTAGAAATATATGCATGCCACCTAGATTTGAAAGAAATATTTTGAAATTTGCACATTACTCCAAAGGTTGTACAGTAGTAGTTTCTTACTTTAAAGATACCCTGAATAGTTTACTTATTATGTATATTTTTCACCACTCTTTATTGTTTCTTGTTGTTATGATAGAACAATATTAAGATACATTTCACAGAGTAAAGCTCATGAAACATTAGCAACAATGTGAACGAAAACAAAACAATTAATCAGAGAACAACTATGAGGATTATCTTATTAAAAATAACAATACGTATACAGAAATGAGAGAAAGAGAGAGTGTTACATAATTTTTTCTTATCTTATCAGTTGAACCGGTTGTAAACTACGTACAAGGGCCTGCGAAAGGTTCTGTCTTTGGGTTCAAATTTCTTAAGTGCTACGTTTTATCAAAATTATATTATTATAAACCTTCAAAGTATTCCCCTTCACCGAAACACATGTTTGTAACCTTTTTACCCAGTCGCATAAAGTAGATAAATAATTTTCGTTCGTATCTATTGGAGACACTGATTAATGGCGTTGCCAAGATAATTTCTTTCCATAAAGCATTTTCTAAAGCCTAGGAAATTAAAAGGCCACAGGGACTCCGGACAGGTAAATGTGGTGGATGGGTCACAACTTCAAACTATTCAGAAGCAAAAAAAGACTTAACAACCTCGCACTTGTGAGAGGAGGCGTTGTCGTGTATAAGGAGGACTCCTGACCATCATTTTTGACGTTCTTTTTGTAAAACTAAGTACAAAGTGATTATGGAATCGTTTGGTGACTGTATGACCAGAAGGACAAGGCACATGAACGACTGGCTCGCTAGAATCGAAGAACATTGCGTACAACATTTTTTTCGAACTTATGATTCTCTTTATCTTTTCGCTTCCTTTGCTTATTATGACTTAGCTGTGGCTCATACATGTGCACCCAGATTTGGTCACCTGTTAGCAAGTTAGAAATTACTCGTCCATCACAGCCTTTTAATGTTTTCCAATGTTCCCAGGCTCATTTAAGGCGTTGTGTCTTTTGCTCCTCAGTGAGCAAATAAGGTACCCACCTAGTGCAAACCTTCCTTAGGTCCAAAAGCTTTTTCACAATAGTGCCTTTTGATATGCCTGTACAACTGGCTATATTTTTCACCGACAATCGCGCATCCTGTTCGACCGCAGCTTTTACAGCAGTGATGTTTGCCTTGGTGGCTGTGTTTGTGGTGCTCTGTGCTTCCGGAAAATCAACCCTAACATTTTATATTTGGTAACAGAGGTTTAAGGCCTATCAGACTAGTATCATCTTTGACAGACAGTTTTAAGCTTTAAAAGCTTTAACCCCCTGTGCGCATTGAAATGGTATGAGGTCAATAATTATATAATACACAATTTATCAAATACCTGTTTTGAAGCTATACAAAAACCTAATTCGGCATTTAATATAGCTACGAATTTCAGTCTTTTCGTCCATATGACAATGTGACAGGTAAATTTGTCAGTGTATATGACTGCATATATTTCAATTTAAAATAACTCGGTCATCTGAAAAGCAATTTGCACGACATAAATAAATATTGGACACACCATCCAAGTCAAAGAAACGTTTTAGAAATACCTTGGATAAATATACGGAAGCCCATTAGTGACAGAACATTTTGCAGGACCTTCGTATCAATTTAGAATTACTTTTTCAATCTTTTCATTGCCAATGGCAAGCGTCTTCTTTCGATCTTTACATCCTTTTGGAAATGTTTTCTTTTTTTTTTTTATTATGTAACTTCAGTGGATTAGTTTTAGCATTGATGCTATCATACTCTGCATTGGCTTTGCATAGTGAAATTAGATTGATTAAATAATCAAAAACCTCATGCCAAGAAACAGTTTACATAGGTTCCATTCCTAATAACACGAGTTAACTTCAGTACCTCTTATCAATCGTGGTTTCTACCGGATCTCGATTAAATCTTCAAGGACTACATAGAACATTGATGTTCTGGAAGTTGTATTCTTAACTGACCATTTGTGAAAGTGTTCAATATATCTTCACATGTACACTTCATCCTTCAAATAGATGAATCTTTCTTTGAAATATATAATAAATAGCTATCAAATAAGCATTAAACAGTCAAACGACAACTATAATTAAGATTCAAGTCATTTAACTAAGTTTAATGTGTGTTGTGTAGAAAACGTCCTCGAATAAAGATTGGCATTTCATGAGTTTTGGATTTGCAAGTTCAAATACTCTGTGTTTCCAGAATTGACCGTACCTGAAACAAATAATAATATTCAGTTGATGTTTGTAGTATAAAAGTTTGCAAACATAATATATTGTAGCCTATAAAATGAATGCACACTAATAAAAATAGGGTCAAAATGGCAAATGCAACATTTCTTCTTGAAAACGGGATAATGTAGAAGATTGTTTTCTCCTAGAAGTTGACTTTATTTGAAAATGAACTAGATCACAACGTTTCATCCACACTACTCTCTTCAAACTGCATTTCTCAGCTTAAGTTGCCTTAACAAATTCACCGTTAACAAAAACGAATGAAGTACGAATAGAAATAAATAGAGGTATTTATTCTATATCACGAATAAACGAAGCAGTTGTCTCTGACTAATGGTAAATTTCATCGCTACATAATCCAGTTGTTAATATACATGAACGTGAGTTCTGTCACAGACAGTTCTGTTATAGTGTAGGATCTCGTGTATGAGAATTACTTGGCACATTCTACTTATACTATCAATACTGCAACTAAATAAAATACTGAAAGAATATATATAAAAAAGAAGGCAATTTTTCCAAATCTGACATACCAAAGGGCTACCCTGGTTCGATAGTTATACCTCTGGCACATGTCACCAATATCTTTAGTTTGTGAACATTATAAAAAGAAGGAGTCAGTCACTCAGTGAAGTTCAACCAAGCCCCTTTCAATATCAAAGTCGTACGAGGAAAATGTTAATTATTCTAAATTACTGATCGAAGTAGCAGATCGTTATTAACCGAAGTCATCGTGTATTGCTTTTAGTAATTGTTAGCATGTATTCTACTTTCAAATCGGCGGGCCGTGTGTAGGAAACATTGATTGGCTGAAATCTGTCCAGCTATAATATTTACGAGTGTAAGTCCTCACCAAATATAAGAATGAAATAAATAAGAGAATGATATTTCCAAAGACGCTTTTATTACTTTTATGAACATACTTCCCTAAAGCTACTGTTTATATCATTATTATTCATAATGCCAAATAAAACATAACCCACAATATCATTTACCAAAAATGTGATAGTGTTTTGTCTACCATTTCTTTTACATTGACATCAATTTAAGGACAATCACTTTGTTTCTCCAGGTTTTCACAACATCTATTTATAGGATAGTCGGTCATATCACACTGAGTAGAAAAGCAGTTACAGGAAGAGGCGAATCAAAGATTTGTTTTAATGAATCCTCCCTGGATTTCTGACAAGTATTCACGTCTAAGGAAGAAACAGCGTAGACAAATGACATAATATTTATTAGCATTAAGCCACTTTCGACAGCTCAATATTATTATATGTGACTGTTCCTTTTATGTGTTAAATGATCTTCGAAACAGTATTATCTAGCTTAAATGTTAAAGGAGTCATTAATCATGCGGAAGACTGTTTAGTATGAATTAAAAATATAATAGGTATGGGTAGATTTCTCGGAAGCACAGAGCACCACAAACACAGCCTCAGAGCCACATATTTGCAAAGTAGGCCCGAAGCAAAAAGAGGCTGTAACGGAAAAATATTCGTATAAGCGGTGACAAGAAAGCGATACTTACTTTTTGGTGCAGTTGAAGAAGCTGTATCATACATGTGTTCTGGGGCTACAAATATATATTCAGCTCAAATATTATATCTTTAAAAATGACTGGAATAAATGCAGACTGAATAAACAGATTTCATAATTTTATCTAAATGAGCATACACTACGATTTCAATATAACCAGTATATTTACAAACACGTTATTCTGAATAATATTAGTGACTTTAAATGAGTGCAATTTTATTATTTGTCTTCTTAAGCGTTTTTACTGTTTCAGTGTTGTTATATTTTCTGGATCACTGATTTCAACTCATTTAGATTTGAAGATTGAATACTGCTTAAGCCGGTGCTGGGGGCGTGGGCAATGTTGCATTTTCCATTACTGCTCATGAACATACTCAATCAAACCGAGTCTGCAATTTTCACTGTTTGCATTGTTCTCGGTGCTTCCGAGGGATCTGCTTTCCAGATTATGTTTAATAAGTGATGAAACCCGGCTGTACATTTTCCAAGGCGACCAAGGAAAACCCTTGGACATCCAAGGTTTTTCCTAGGAAAACCTTGGAAATTTCTCAAGTCCGAGATAATGTTAAGATTTCCGAGGACAAAACCACAAACATTTGTAAGAATCCTTGGAAACCTCGGACAAAAACCTTGGAAAAGAAAAACATAGTCAATTTTGAGCTTGGACATACCACGGAAATCTGAACTTAGAAAATATATGGCTCGGAAACTGTCTCTAAAGTGAAAACTTAGTAATTTTAGAGCTAGGAAATAGCTTGGACATCTGGACTTAGTTTATTTTTTGCTCGGACATGGACTTAGAATCTTTTTTCCTTTTTTTTCTTTTTTTCCATTTGAAAAATAGTCAAAACACTAGTACTGTAATTCAATTTAATTTAATTGGTATATAAAGCAATGATCAGGTTGCCACCATGACACAATAAACAACACATACAAAATGCACAATTTATAAACAGCATATTTGAATATAAATTAAACAAGGGGCCCATAATGGCCCTGTATCGCTCATCTGTTATCATTACACTTTTAAAAGGACAAGAAGGTAAAAAATTCATAATCAAGATCAATCAAAAGAATTATGGGATTGAGAAAATATAACTGAAATTTCCTAAAAGTTACTTCAAGTAAGATTATTTTCAAATCAGGCCAGTAGTTTCATGCCAAAAGGATTACATCAGAGGAGGATTCTTAGGAGCAAAACCTTGACTGATGAAGCCCAAAAGGACAGGAACAACAAAGGGAAGAAATTTAACCAAAAAGAAAAAAAAACTTACAAGGCACAGATATATCAAAATACACCAATAATTGGAGGTAACATCCATGTTGTACCACAGAAAAGTGGTCTCGGTTTTTCCCTACAGCCAATAATAAAAGTTACTAAATAAGCTATTTATAATAACATAAAAGGGAAGTAATTAAAAAAAATATTGTAAGAGAATAAAAGAAGGATCTGCCAAATAAAAACAAGAGCACTGCAATGCAGAGCAATATACATACAAAACAAATAAATATGACGTTTGACCCCTAAGTGTGACCTTGACCTTGAAGTGAGCCATCCAAAAAAATGTGCTCTGCACGTTGATTCGATGAGGTGAACATTTGTGTCAGGTTTCTTTGAAATCCTTCAAGGGGTTCAAGAGTTACAAAGCGGAAGGGAAATTGCCAACCAACAGACAGACGAACACCAAAGCAATACCAATACGTCGGGCATATAAAAAGGAACCAAGATCTTATGGTGATACAAGTTGTGTGCAAGTTTGGTTAAAATCAAATCGTAAATGAAGCTGCTTTTGTGCAGACAAGGTCAAAATAGCTAATTTTGGCCCTTTCAGGGACCACAACTCTAGAACACATGAAGGGATCTGGCCGGTTAAAGAAAGGAACCAAGATCTTATGGTGACACAGGTTTTGTGCGAGTTTGATTAAATTAAAATCATAAATGAAGCTGCTATTTTGCAGACAAGGTCAAAACAACTTATTCTAGCCCTATCAGGGGCAATAACTCTAGAACCCATAATGGAATCTGGCCATTTTAACAAAGGAACCAAGATCTTGTGGTGATACATGTTGTGTGCAAGTTCAGTTAAAATCAAATCATAAATGAAGCATATTGTGCAGACAAGGTCAAAATAGCTAATTTTGTCCCTTTCAGGGGCAATAACTCTGGAACCAGTTAGGAGATCTGGCCGGTTCAAGAAAGGAACAAGATCTTATGGTTATACAAGTGTTTTGCAAGTTGAGTAAATTCAAATCATAAATGAAGCTGCTGTTGTGCAGACAAGGTCAAAATAGCTTATTCTGGCAATTTCAGGGGCCATCACTCTGGAATCCATATTGGGATCTGGCCAGTTCTAGAAAGGAACCGAGATCTTATGGTGATACAAGTTGTGTGAAAGATTGGTTAAAATAAAATCATAAGTGAAACCACAGACAAGAAATTGTTGACGCACAAAAATAGCATAGAGAATTTTCTTTCAACAGCATAGACGAACAAAGTATTTACTTCTGATTTCTTAATATCAGACCTTATAATATTTATTATGTTATTCAAAATAACATTTTCACAGCAGAAACTACTTAATAATTTCATTAAACTTTATAATAACAAGTTTCAAAATCAAGTTAGAGAACAGCTAGTTTGTATCAGTCGAACCATAAATGAAGACTATAATGTTGCATTAAATTTAAAGCCCAAATAGCAAAAAGTCCACTTATGCAACACTTTCCAATTTATATTAGGTCAAGACATTAATCAAGCTAAAAATGTAAAGAATTTGCGTGGTAAGTTGACTGGTAAACTTAACTGATTTGACTATTGGAACATATTCATTATTTTGAAATAATATATATGTTCCAATGTTTTATCAGTTAATAAAATATGGACAGTTATTCAGATAGAAATATTAACTCTCTTGTGCTACACATTCGTGATTTAATTATAACGCATCCTAACTCCTGCCCATATTCTATTAACTTGTAAAATATAGGAACATATTTATTTATTTCTTAAATCCCCTTCTTGTTACAGTCTCAACAATGGACCATTTAGTCCCTTTCAAAATGATTTGGGAAAAGAGCTCCATACACTTTGTCTTCCTTCTGGACAACAAATAGGGGTTCTCTAAGGTCCTGTGCTGGTAATGCACTTATTTCATTGCATATGTCTAACCTTTGCAAATGAGGAACTCTGCTCTCTATAATGTGTCCTCCGGGAGAAATAAGTTTTCCAACAGCAAAGACACGGCGAGTTTCTTTATGGAGAAGATACGTTCCTACTTCAATGGCTACATGACCAGTTGGTCTGTTTTTTTTCCAAAGCTATAGTGAATGAATTTTGTTTCTTGGTCTTGATGCATGTAGAACAGAACATTAAACATCCATTTCGAACAATTTTGGAAACACTGAAAAAATCAAATTCATCATCAAACTGAATTAACTGTTTTAGCTGTTCTCTAACTTGATTTTGAAACCTGTAAGAAACTACTGTTGGTTTAACAACTTTGCACTGATACGCCTTCTGGCCAATTTTCTTGTTACTGCTATCGAGCATGTCATCCATGAAGTCTTTGAAGTGTCCTTCTCTCAACTCAGAATTGTGCATAGTTTGAACTATGCGTTTTTGAGCCTGAAAAGCCCAAAAGATCTGTCGACATACATTTCCTGTCCCATGTACACCTTGCTTAATTTCCCCATTAAAAGATTCGTAAGCAAAACATGACCAAGCCCACAGTGGACCCCATTTTTTTACACACTGAACTGTATGGGTTAAATTGTGCATATTCAAACTTACAATATTTTCCCCGTACAAATTAGCTACTTGACAAAAAACTTGTATAGACGTTCGGCTTTCTCAAGATCCCCTGAAGTGATACCTTGGCCTAACAAGATGTATGTTGCTTCAACCAAACAACTAAAATGCTGGAAATATAATACTGGCAAATTGTCCTTCAGACATGGTAAAGAATAGAACAGTAACCAATTTCTTAATTCAGATGCCTTCCAGTGCATGAAGGTATTGGAAATTATTCGTGGCATTTTATGTATTCTGTATGGTGGCTGGATACTTTTTAAAAGTTTATCAATAGCTGTCATCTTATTTCCAATATAAAATGGCAGAGTCTTGTATTCCGAATCAAACCATAAGTGAAGAAATTTGTTTGCAACCCCCAAAAGTGTTCCATGCATATAATCTATAACAATACTATCTGTCAATGACAAGTATGGTAAATAGCTTAGAACACTTTTGCCTAAAACACCCTTTACTCTTGTACCGCTTTCATGTGCTTCAGCAGCATTTGCCTGAAATTCTTCTTCAGTTCTAAGCCGAGCTGAAACTTCTCTTTCAGAAAATGACCTGCATGTGCCCATTCCACTTGCAACTACACGTCCAGGTTCTTCACAGTATATACAGCTATTCTCCCCGTTATGCTGAGTCATGTTTGTAACAAAAGCCCTGGCTTGCAAGTCCATAGTTATAACAACTACTATAGCTTTTACGAAAAGTTTTTCTGTGTTAATACTTACACAAACACCCTTGTCATAAAGTTCAATCAAATCTAGTACAAGAGGATGCAAGAACATGTTCATTTTTGGCTTTCCATGACCTTGCCATAATCCCCAGAGAAGCATGTTCTTCCTTAAGAACCTTTCCTGAGCTGGAATTTCGTTGATTAAGAAGTACACAGGCCATAATGATACACCTGAACTTTTAAACAAGGGAATACCATCGGTAAACATACTCAATGTTATATTTGTATCCTTGTTTAGAAACTGTCCTTCCTTTTGTAGATTTTTGTAGGCACGACCACTTGTTATATCACTTATAGTATCTGAATCTTGGTTAACTTTGGATAACTCAATTGCATCCCACATGCCTTTTCTTTCAAGTATTTCTTTGATTTGAGATTTCAAGTCACTGGTTACAAAATATTTACAGCTCTTTGTATCTTTTTTGTGTCCATCACATCCAGGAGTTTGACATTCATTCATAACATCAAAATACACCTTTTTACATATATCACAATAGATTTTACAAGTTAAATAGTTTTTATCAAATCCACATTTTTCTTTCAATTCAGTAATTTTAGTTTCTGCTATATTGTTTGATTTTGTGGTTGGGTCAATCGGGGAAATTAAATACCATAAAACACATAAAATTCCTTTTCTTTTATCCTTACTATTTTCAAACCTTGAATTCAGAATATGTTCATATTCGTTGTCAGATATGTGTGTTTCATTTAAAATTGAATAAAAATCTTCTTTAGAAGGTAATTTTGTTTCTTTGAATTTTTTAAATGAATCCATGTAATCATATGGATAAACACCTTTTGTCTTTAATAATTCAAGTGCAACCGAAGGTTCCAGCTTCGCAATATTTTTATCAAATTCAGTTGATGTGTATTTAAATTCTGGAATATTTTTTACTAAGTTATCCAATGATTGAGACATAAACTGGAATGAATCAATAAAAATCAAATCACTTATCATAAATGCCATATATCTTTCCATATTGTTAGGAATAACATTAATTTCATTAAGCCCGCCCGCATAGCTCAGTAGGTAAGAGCGTTGGTCTACGGACCGCTGGGTCGCGAGTTCGATCCTCGGGCGGGGCGTATGTTCTCCGTGACTATTTGATAAACGACATTGTGTCTGAAATCATTAGTCCTCCACCTCTGATAATTCATGTGGGGAAGTTGGCAGTTACTTGCGGAGAACAGGTTTGTACTGGTACAAAATCCAGGAACACTGGTTAGGTTAACTGCCCACCGTAACATGACTGAAATACTGTTGAAAAACGGCGTTAAACCCAAAACAAAACAAACAAATTTCTTTTTTGAATTTCCCTATTTGTTGCATAATAAAATGACCATCATAACCTCTTAAATTATGAAAAATAACAGGAATTTTGTGTGTTAGTCTAAAATTAATATTACATTCTGAGTGAGCACTTCCTCTGAATTTTCCTGTTATATGACAATGATCCCGGACAGGATTTTCATTATCCTTATATTCTTTTTCACAGATATGACAAAACTTTTGTTTTTTAAATTCAATTTCATCTTTTTAGACATTCTCAAATCTTTGTTAAAATGTTCTTTAAATATTTCTTTACAATATTCCTCTTCCTCAAGCATTTTCTCAATAAATTTGTAGACAGCGCCGGGGCCTCTGTAAATCTGGGTTGGTTTAGTATAACTGTTATCATAACAACAAACAACTTTATAACCGTAACCACAATCTATATGATTTTGATATGGTTCAGTAAATGAAGATTCAGTTGATGGTAAAGCAGTTAAAACTTTTTTAGTTATTGATTCAAAATCAGCATAAATTACAAAAGGTACTGCTAAACCTTTATGATAATTTTTAAATTGTACTTTACTTCCCTCTTTTGGCATTTTTACGCCTTGGGTACCATTAATAGCTAAACAATTTTCAACATGTTCTTTTAATATTCTTTCTTGGGTAAAGTGTTGCAGGCAAGATCTACAAAAATGTTTCTTGTTTGTATTTTTTGTTTTGTTATTCATTAATCTATTAAAGTCTTTTATCCAAACATAATGTTGGACTACAGTGGCTTTAGCCCTCTTACAGTCATCATCAGTTATTTTATCATTAGTAATTAGCAACATGTCACAGTGTTCTTCGTATTGATATTTTGATATGTACAATGGATAAATACCCGTAGGTTCTTCATAACCAAATATATTAAATGATATTTCATTTAAAACTTTTATTTTAGGTATTTGATTTAATGTAACAGGAAATTTAATTCCAGTATAATCAAGATCGTTTATATGTTTTTTATATTTTGAAACTCTATGAGGGTTTTCTTTAACAGGAAATTTGTAAGCTAAATGACACCATCTAAAACATTCATTATCATCATTCTTTATATTTATTAATCCTTTCATTGGATGTTGTAATTTCTTTGGTAACTCTAAATAACTTGAAGCAGCCAGTGGACTATACTTATATCTATTTATATAATGAGCATCAACTGACTCTATTCTCCAGCCACTTCCTTCAGAAATCCAATTACCAATTCTATTTATTATTTCATCAAAAGCTTGACGTAAAGTGTTTTTTATTTCGTTTGTGTTAATAATTTCTAAAGCCTTTGATTGAAAATAAGCTGATTTATATATTGTATCAGTTGCACTCATTTTTACAAAAGTTGATTTTAAAACAACGTTTATTGTTATACCTTTTAAAGTTTTAAGTTCAGATTTTAGTATTTCATAAGAGTCGTTTATAGTTAAATATAATTGATTCTTTGGATCTTGTCTATATGTAATTTTAATTTCAAATTTCTTATAATATTGTTTTGAAGATCTCTCAATTTCCATCTATATCTTATATTTAGAAAAAAAATCACTAAGGAAAAAAGGATTAAAAAAATAATAAAATAAATAAAGTTTAAGAAGAACTAAAATATTTAAATTTATATCTTTTTCCGTTGGTTTTTGATATTCCACTTTTAACTTGGTTTTTTCCTTTGCAGCACATTGTTATTAACCCTGAATTAATATTAAGGTCTTTGGATGCTGCGTAAGTGCTTCTATATATTTTTTCTTCATTAGTATCCCAATTGGTTGCAATAACTTTTTTAGGATTGTTTCGAATATTATTTGGTCTGGGACAATCACATAATCTTTCAGTATTTTCTTCTTCAGTTAATAGACAACCACAGTCCCATTCAAATAAATTATTTTTTAAAAGATAAGGATCTATAACATTTTGTAATTTATCAATGACATGATTTTTATATTCATCGCTAACTATTTGATTAAGTTTTGATTTAATAACATTTCTTCTTTTAAGAACTTTCTTATATGTATTTTTGTCTGGATTCATTATTTCTCCTAAAGTGCTAGATAATTTTTGCATAATCATTCTATCTACCTTTCTATTAACCATCTATATATAATATACTTATAGAAAAAAATCTTTAAAAACGCACCTAAAGAAATTATATTGATTTGAGAAATTTGTTTATATTATCTATATCTTTTGAATAAGATTTTAAAGTCATTTTTTCTAAATTGTTATCAACTGTTAAAATTTTAATACCTTCTTGAGACATTCTGTTTAACCATTCTTCGTGTAATTTGTGTAGTTTTTCTAAATAATCTAAACCAACTTTGTTTTCTTCCGTTCTGTTTCTTTTTTGGAGTCTTTTAAAACATATTTCTGGGTCGGTTTTAACATAAACAAATCCATCAATTGGGTTTTTTCCGTATGGTTTTATAATATGATCAGTTAAGAAAAGATTGTATACTGCCCACTCGGGGTCATTTATAACACCGTTGTCGTGATGCTGTTTTGTAAAAACGTTACTGTTAGTTAAATAACAACGTTCAAGGACAGAAACACCATCAAACTGTTTAGCAGAAAATAACATTTTTATGTTTAAAAGTTGTTAGCTGAAAAGGAAATAAATATTTGGAAGGTTCTTGAGCAGCAAGTTCAAAAAGGTTATATGAATTATAATCAGAGTCCATAACATTTTGCCATTCGTGAATAGGTTTTGGAATTATATTAAAATTAGGATTATATTCTTTAATAATATCTAAAAACGTACTTTTTCCTGATGCAATATTACCTTCAACTGATATAATTTTTCTCATTTATATAAAATACTTATAGAAAAAATCTTTAATAAATCTTTAATAATCTTTAATAATCTTTGATAATCTTTAATAATCTTTATTAACTTTTAATACAACTCTTCTTCTTTTTTACCTTTATATCCGTTAAGTTTAAATTCCTTCATATGCATTTCAAGAGGTGTTGAATAATTTTTTTCTTTCTGCATTTCTAATAGTATTGTAAAAATATCCTGAATAACTTTTTTCTCTTCTTCTTTATTTACTTTTCCAGGATCATTAGGGTCATGAACAGCTAAAGCTGCAATCCATGCTTTTGTTATAAGTTGTTTTATTTTGTGATGGTGTGTTTTTAAAATAAATTTCTTGTCGTCAAGTTTTAGTCTATTAGTAAATATGGTAATTATTGTTGGGACAGCGCCAGCAACTGCTACAAATATGGGAATAGCTGGAACAAGTGCTAATGCAGCTGAGCAACCAAAGATACCTGCTGTAATATATAACCCAGTACTTACTCTCCCACAAAATTTATAACTTTTTCTGTAAGCAGCAGCTAGTTTAGTTAAGTGAATAATTAATTGATCTGTTGTTTCTATTCCATTATTATTAGAAATTAGATTTTTATTACTCATTTATATGATTAATATTAATATTTTTCAACTTAAATTTCTTCCAATTCACTAAATGGTACCCAACTATTAAATTTTTCATTGTAACCTTTCCATTTTACTAAAGCTTGTTTTTTCCTATAGTCTCGTCTAATAACTTTTTCTATTCTAAAAACCTCTTGTGTAGTAGGTAAAAGTTCTTGTTCATAAAATGAACCTTGAATTATTTCATCATTTAAATATTTAATAGTGTATGTTCTGGGATTTGTATTATTAATTTTATAAATTATAAATATTTCCTCTGTCCAGTTTGGTGTATATCCTTTTTCAAAATGTCTTTTAAGTTTGCTTAAGCGAACTCGATCACCAATTTTAAATTTTGCTTTACTCTTTGGTGTCTTTAAATCACCATATAAATTAAAGTAAACAGTACCTTTATTTAAGTTTTTACTAGCTTCGGTTGGTGTCATTTTTATACTAGAATGTTTTGTTTTGTTATATTTATCAACCATATCCTGCAAATTATCTAAATAAGTATAAGTATTATTTGCTGTAAAATATTTCCACATTATTCTTTTTAAACTTCTATTAAATCTTTCAATAACTACAGCCTTTCCTTCATTAAATGTATGGTACATATTAATCTTATATTTATTTAAAAATGATTCAAACTTTTTATTATAAAATTCTTTTCCTTCACATACCCATAAAGTTTGTGGAATCCTTGCAGTCTTCGGGGACTTTCGTCCCTGAATTCTATCTTCTGAAACTATTTTATTAAACGCTTCAGTAACAGATTCTCCAGTTTTATTCTTTAATGGAATAACCCAAGCATATTTACTGAATATATCAATAACGGTTAACAAGTACTTTACTCCTTTATTATATTTTGAAAAAGCTTGCATGTCAACTAAATCAGCTGACCAAGTATCATCAATGTCATTAACTATCACTCTTCGTTTCCTAAATTTTCTTTTAATTGGTTTGTATAATTCTTTTGCTAATTTATCGCTCCAGCGGTGGCTTGGTACAGTTATTTCGGGGGTGTACTCTACCCCCTTTTCCCGTTTTTTGACTTTCGTTTTTGTCTGGGCGTTAAGCCCATAGGGAACTGTTGTTCCTGTCCAAGACCAAGTTTGTATTTCGTTTTAATTGCGGGTTTTACAACTAAATGTTTTGCAATCTTTTCTCCAAATGTTTTTGATTTAGTTTTATTTAAGTTGGAAAGCATTTTTTTGTCGCATGTACCCTTTTTTACACCGCTGTCATAGCAAAAGTCATGGTCCATACATACTGCATCCAGTTCGTTGACAGGAGGTCCATTATCTAAAGGATTTCCTGGTCCACAATAATTATATCCTGGGAGTGTTAAACCTTTCTTAGGTAATAAAGGTAATATTGCTTTATGAATATCTAAATTACCTGCTGTGATAGTACTTTTAACAAACTTTGATTTCATTTTTCCACAAGACGAACAGGTAGCCATTATCATTCTTTTCCCGTTTTTTGCTGTAACATAATGATGATTTATATTATCAGTAAATTTTCTTTCTTTCAAACAATATATTTTATTCTGTAATCTCATTATATTATATGTGTTTAAAACTTTTTAGTCTGTTTGAAACCTGTGGGTTTTAAATTGTCCGGCATTAGTTGGTTCGGACCGGGGACTGGACGTTAAATTAGGTGAAACTGTTTCAAAACAAACAATTATTATACTACTTGTGTCGCTGCGACAGAACGAAATGACACAAATCAGCCACCATAAATAGCAGTGGCATTCAAAAAATATTTTTTGAGGTATAACATCAGTATGATAGATTTTCTGTCATACACCATGTGCCCCATCGTGTATCATTAAAGGGAAGAGATAAGATGTCGAGTGCACGAGATAAGATGTCGTGCGCTCCAGATAAGATGTTGTTCACATGAGATATAATGTCGTACTCGTGAGAAAAGATCCCGTGCGCACGAGAAAAGAGCGAACGCACGAGGAAGGATGTGTTGCGCTCCAGATAGAATTTAGTGTGCACGACATACGATGTGGTGCGCTCCTGATAAGATGTTGTGCGCATGAGATAAGATGCCGTGCACTCAAGATAAGATGCCGTTTGCACGAGATCATGTTATCGTAAAAATGCATGACTTTAAACTACCACCAGGTGCATTCATTAATATGTTTCTGCTGAATAGTTTTACAAATATTGCTCACGTATTGATAAATTGCATTTTAATACATTTAGAGAATTTGTACCATATAGCTTAAATATATAATTTTCAATGAAAATACTTGTTAGAGAACTTTTGCAAACACATGGTTATCAATAATAAAGGTAGCATTAATTATCGCGTTGTTTGAATTATATCTTTTCATCGCCGACGCAACCCATTGATTTATATATTTATTTCATAACGAGTTGAAAGTACAGCATTTTGGAAGCTAGTATCTTGTAGTTATACAATAATCTTTATGATCTGGATGATAAACATAACTTTTAAAAAGGTTTTCTTAACGTTATAACTAGGTACTGATGTTTTAACATGTAAATAAAGGATGAGCAAAATATTTCATCCTAGAAAACAATCCGTGATCCTTACAACTATCATGTCCATAGCATTTTTTTTTCAAAAACTTCTATCATGTAAAAGTATTAATAATAAATTAAACAAGGGGACTGCTTTCCCGAGTGGTAAAGGTCAATGAGTTCGAATCACTTGCCCCTCACCGATGTGGGCTCAAGCCTCACTCGGGGCGCTGAGTTCTTCATGTGAGGAAGCCATCCTACTTGCTTAGAGAAGGTCGGTGGTTCTATCCAGGTGCCCGCCCGTGATGAAATAATGCACGGAAGGGCACATTGGGTCTTTTACCACCATTCAAACAAGAATGTCGCCAGTATTCCCTATAATGCTGTCGGTGCGACGTAAAACCCAACAGAATATAAAATCAACAACATTAAAATCAAACATAGTAGATTCAACGTCTTCTTATTTACAAATGATTAAAAGTTTCAAGCTTATCCGCCAGTGATAGATTAGTGGTGCCTTACATATCATTATCTTACTTCCCTGATTGTGCTGAAAGACAGTTTGACCAACTGTTCATGAACTCGAGAATTCAAGCAAATGAGGAGAGGGGTGATCTTAAGGCTTACATGATTAAGCATTTCATAACAGCAGTTGAGACACATGACACATGCATTGACAAATAAAGCGTGTAAGGACTTCAAAACTTATATAATTATTTTCAAACTTTAAGCGTTGATATTCTTCAGCTTAACAGTACGCGAGGTCGTACAATATTAAATGAACAAACTCCGGATATGTATTTGTCTACGAAATTCAGACACTGGTGTTATAAGTATGAAATTGTAACAAAATAGCGGATTTTCGTCCAACGACCACGCTGCCTAAGGAGATTTCAGTCCTCATTTAACCATTTAACCCTCTTAAATAAAGTGTTTTTCTTGGCAGGGTCTTAAAATAAAACTTTAAGGCGGAATGGCTACATAAACACTGTAATTTTATGCGTTTGATATTATATTAGTTTTAAATTTTTAGTACGACGTAAGTTTTTTAAGGGACAACAGAAATATGAGAAACTGACAATTGTCGTACAATAAAAATATATATTTAATTAAGTAGTGGTACACTTTAATATAAGTATATTTTAGTTTAAATGTCAAATAATCATATAAAGACTACATAATCAAACACGAACATACTGTCTTACCGAAGCTGAAAGCACATGCCGGATCCTCGTATGAGGCCGTACATCCTTTCACACATACACCACTGTCCTGTTTACACACATTGTCAAAACAATAACAACTGCATGTTTCATTACATGTATGACCAAAAAGACCGTTTTTACAACCATATAGGCATGTGTCGTCGGATGAAGCACAATAAGTTCTGTCACTGTTTTGTGAAGCATTGCAATTTTCAGAACATATCTCACTGCAGAGGGCTCCGTAATGATTTTTCATGCAGTCCCTACAATGTCCAGAATTCTTGCCACAAGTACCGTTTTTGCAAAATGAAGAGCAATTTTTGTCACAGTATATTCCATATTTCCCTTCAACACATTCATCGCCTTTACCACCTACAAAATTCGACGAACAGTCGCAAGTACCTGATTCAATGTGGCATGTCTGATCTTTGCAACAGACTGAGCAATTATTTTGACATTTTGGGCCATATTTTCCATTGCAAGCAGTTGTCGTATGATAGGCATTGTGTGCATTCATCTCGACTTTTTAATGTGCAATTATTGAGAAGCTGTCTAACATTATTATCAAATTCATACCCGTTATAAAATCTGGGGTCAAAAACTAGGTCTGTAGGCCAGATCATAGGAAAAGCTTGTGAACACTCTAAAGGCCACCATTGTGACCCCGGCTTTATGAAATTTCGTCAGAATGTTTGTCTTGATGATCTCTATGCCAGACTTAAAACTGGGTTGCTAGGATCAAACAGTAGGTCAGTAGGCCAGATCAAAGGAAAGTCTTGTTTACATTCTAGAGACAACAATTTTAGCTTCAAACACTTGAGAATTGGTCGAAATGTTTGCCTGGATGACCTCTGGGATAAGCTCAAATCTGGGTTATTTAGGATCAAATACTAAGTCAAATTAAAGAAAAAGCTTATGAACACTCTAGAAGCCACAGTTGTAACTTTATCTTTATGAAACTTAGTCAGAATAATTGCCTTAATGATCTCTAGACCAAGTTTTAAAATGGATTATGTGGGATCACAAACAATGTCACTAGGCCAGATCAAAGGAAAATCTCGTTAACACTCTAGAGTCCACAGTTTAAGTTTGGAACTCATTGAATTGGTCAGAATGTTATTCTTGATGACTTCTAAGTCACTTTGAATCTGGGTTATGTGGGGTCAAAAACTAGGTCATCTGGTTAAATCAAAAGAAAATCACTTCAGGGACCACGTTTATGACCCTATCTTATTGAAACTTGTATAAAATGATTATCTCGATGATGTCAAACCGTTTAGGTCCATTTGTTTCATATAACTTTTATAACTACTGCTTTGAAACTTTTCACACTTGTTTATCCTCATTAGGATTCTACGTAGTCCAAGAACGTAACATCTGATATGTACGTTATCAGAATTGTGGCCTTTCTTGTATTAAGAAAATTTGTTTTGTTGAATAAACTTTTAATTTAGGTCAATTTTTCCTAAATAAAATAACAGCTACAGTTTTAACTTCACTGTTTTTTTATACTTAGTATAGGTCAATAACTTTAACTCTTTTATGACATATGGCCAAGCACTTGCAGAGGAGCGATGGAACAGGCAGTGATCTTGTCTAATCTTATCAGTTGAACGATTGTAGACTACAGTTGATTAAGACCTAAACAATACCAAGGGCAAAAGTCTTCTTTCAATATTTGCCTTTCAAATTTCTAAATAACCCAGATTCAATTTTCACTGTTTGCCTTGTTCTCGGTGCTTCTGAGGGATCTACTTTCCCGATTTTATTTCATATATAATGTAAATAATTTGGTATTGGTACAATAGTACACTGCGTTAAGTTAGCAAATCTATAGTTTCTAGAAAAATACATTAATCAAGTATTTCTAATAACTCGTAATTACTATCCTATCTCTACTTAATACAAAAATGAATACCACTCGAATACATTAAACACACTGGATAACCGGATATCCTGACACCTATTGGACAAACAAAAACACGCTGGAAAAATAACCGCAATGTAAATGGGTAGGTAGAGACTATCATTTATTTCTATCTATATGAATCCAATCATGAAAATTCAACTTGACAGTATTGTTAAGTACTGTACAATGTCATGATTAACAGTTACATCTTTTGGCCTGAAAACAATTGTTATATTTTTTTCTTATAAATTCCGTAACAATTTCTCCAGTCTAAAAAAAGTATAACAAGATTCCAAAGTATTATGCAAAGGTCCTTGTTTATGAGCAATCTGTGAACATGTATGAATGAAACAAATACGACTGACGAAAATGGCCGGTGATACTGTACTCGGCTGTTAACGTTTATGGACTATCCGATTACCCAGTGTATTAAAGGACATCACAAAACATTTATGTGTTCCAAATCGTTTGCTTAAGTTAAAAAGGCAAACAATACAAATAACAGAATTCTTTTTGAATACAAGTCGACGAAATTGGTACATAACTCTTCAAATGTACATATCATAACTGCAGAATCTTTAAAATATTTTATGTAGTATTGTTGAATTCATTTTTCTTCATTTTTTAAAAAGTAATTTATCCCTAAAATATAGGGAATATTTATGAAATACGTATAAAACAGTAAAACGACAAAATGTATTGAATGTTCATTGTGTTTTGTAGAGAACAGTCTGTTGGAAACTTGCAATTCATGATTTTTTGATTTGCAGATTCATATACTCTGTGTTTCCACCTGAAACAAATGAAAATATTAAGTTATTATTGAGAGTATGAAACATTATTTCAATACGATATAATGTAGACTATACAATGTATATGACAAATTGCCACATATAGGGTCCTTATGAAGAACGTAACATTTCGCGGTGAAAATTTTCTACCTTCAGCGTTTCGCACTTCACGTTGATTTAATTACTTTTCCTTGATGAAAAAGCACGAATTACGACCAACTATAATCAGAGTTGTTTTAATTATTCAATATGCCGAATACAAGAAGCAGATGCGTCAACTGGTAACTTTTATCGTTTATTAATCAATTTGTTAGTGCATATACAGACGTGTTCTGACAGAAACCATAAAATGTGCGGGTTCTCAAGTATGTGACTCAGCTGGCTCATTGTATTAATAGTGCAGCAAAATAAAAAAAAACTGTAAGCAACATATTTAAACATAAATAGATATAAGTCAACGCTTTACCAGTTGTTTTCGAAACTGTCTCCCCTAAGCGTCTGCTTCTCTTAGGTCTTTTTTCATTATGCCATATAAATATAGAACAAATTTAATATTTACTACCCATGCGATATTGGTTTCTTCTAGCATTTCGTTTACACAAGAATTTTTAAAGCATGCACATTTCCTTTCTACTCTTCAGGTATTCAGTCCTGCTTTCTCAACATTTAATATAGCAGTAACCCTACATATATCAACGAATCCTTATGTCTGAATCATCGTAAAATTATCTTTAAATGCATGTGCTACGTTCAAAACAGTGTCAGTTAATTTGCAAATACACAAATGCAATCAATACATGCAATTTTTGGAACTTAAGAATTACTTTGAAATTTGTCATATAATCGATTGTTTAACTGTTAATATATGCTTATCGCACAAATAGCATTGTGAATATATTAATCGAACAACATTTGTAAATGCCTCAACCACAAGACAAATTGCACGACAAAATCTGAGCAACTGCGGAGACAAGTGACAAAATACTAAATTACTATAGTACGGCGACACCCGTGCAGTCTGTACACTTCCTTCACCTCACTGCCTCTCTCACAGAGTTTACTATCTATACTAGTATGATAAAAGCGTAAACATTCAAGAACCTTCTTAAACATAAGTATATGCGAAACAAATGACCACTGGGCGGAACCAGTTTTAACCATATAGGGTAATTGACCAATCCCCAATGTTACAAACTAAGTATCTAAGCTGTTGGAGAAGAAGATTTTTAAACCGTTTTCTGTTAGTTGAAATAGCAAACAAAATACAGCATAAAATGGACTTTTTTGAACAACTGTTATATAAGAAAACCAGCGGAAAATTCCTGTGAAGCAATTTAGGAGTAGACATCAGTCGATTGGTAAAGTTAACCACGAGCACCACGTGTAAAGTATATTATCAAAGGTGTGTTTGGGTATTTTGATAATGTGTAGAAATGTTTTAATCAGCTTTATCTTATTATATATACATCTTGACTGATGTCTTTAAGAAGTTAACAGTCACATGGAAAAGTATTTTGTAAGGATACGAGCGATACTTACTTTTTGGTGAACTAGTAGAAGCTGTGTCATACGTGTGTTCAGGGGCTAAAAATATATTTATATTGAGCTTTATCATAATACCATATTTCTATAACACTGAATGTAATAAATGCAGACTGAATAAACAAGATTGATTCCATAATGTGATTCAAAGGCGCCATTAAAAAGATATTTTGATACAATCAGTATAACTGTTGTGATCCTAAGTAGTATTATAGACCTTCTGAATTGAAATGAATTTAGTGCAGCTTTTATTGTACGTTTAAAAGTGCCCATCACTTAGATTGAAAAACGTGTGATAATGAGCTTTGTAAATAAGTATGACACACTTACCACCATGGGTTCTATCGAGAATCTCATAAGCGGAATTTTCCACTTCAGAAACTGAAATAGAAACAGGATTTATCTAACTGAGCTAGATATACAGTCATCATTCCGAGCAAGCAAATAAGGAATATTTATTCAGCAATGCAATATAACAAAATATTGAAATTCGGATAAAAGTAGAAAAGGCAAAAAATCTGTAAATATAAGATAGTAATGGCGTTTAAAATCACCTTTATGTGGAAAATATATTATTTAATTGTGTCCAATACTTGTAGCCATGAATTAAACTTGGTAAATTTTTATATTCATTCTTTCACAGGCTTCCTTCTCCTTAGAACCTCACGATCAGACATGATTTCGCATTTATACTTTATCTGCATATGTTATATGACCATGTTGCTGACAAATTTTTGTATTGTATACATATATTCCTAATTAGAAGAATACATACGTTTATTAATCCATTCAAGTGCATGTAAACTGTCATATGTGCAGTTTTGGAGACAAAACACCATCTTAACAAACTGTGGATTTCGGAAAAGTTATTGCGTTGGCTTTAATTTGCAGTAAATCGGTAAGGTTCCCATGTGTCGACCATTATTCTTTAAAAAATCAACAAATAATATAATAATGATGTCATATTATATATCAGATAGTCTGAATTTACCTTCGTTTTGTGGAGTTTGATTCACTACCAACGAATGATCTAATGGAATTTGAAATAAAGAATTATCGGTTTGCCTGAAAAGGAATAAATATCTGTTCGTAATTTAGACAGTAATATTGAGATACATGAATACAAAAATAATCGTTGGATAATGAATAGACTACACAGTGCCGATAGTAATTGTCCTTCCAAACAAGTTTCTAAAATACAAACAAGTCATAAGAAACTTGTACTCCAATACCAATCCGGATGAGGAAGTCGTCTTTTACAGAAATCAATACTGGTATCTAATATAGAACCCTAAATAGGAGTCAAGCGTTTGACAAAATACATCCTAAATAGAAGTCAAGCGTTTGACAAAATACATCATAAATAGAAGTCAAGCGTTTGACAAAGTACATCCTAAATAGAAGTCAAGCGTTTGACAAAATACATCAAATAGTGTAGCGTAGCCGCCGTATAAATCAAAGTCAAGAACTAGTCTATAATTTCTATAATTTTATTGCATGTTTTTTCTATTTATTTCTTCAAGATTTACGACAAAGATTAACCAAGTTCAATATAACAATTTTAACATACAACATCTTTCGTGCCACGGACCGCTCTGGTGACTGCTCCGAAGAGCCATGTCACCGGCTCAACGTCCGATCGAAAACTCCTTCTCGTAAAGCTAAGTCACTGGCCTTATATACTATCTGGCCATCTCCTCATTACGAGCTAATGTTAACATGATTAATACATATATACAAAACATGTCAATCATCCTGTCTAAAGTTACTATTATTAGAAATTATTTTATATAACTGACCTTCTGTGACCATAAAAGACACCTGTGCTTACGTGAATTACTAGTGAATCAGCATTCCGAACATTTTTCTCAGTATTTTAATTAATTTGTTTATTGTTTCTTTCTATCGCCTGTCAGAATATATGATGTCGTGTCTTTTATAGTCCTTTAATTAGTAAATTGACAGCTGACAACTGTGGGTCACTCATCTGCAAGCTTTCTGCGCATTTAAAATAAAAACAACAAAATTATAAGAATAATCTTAAATTTTGTTACAATATACATAATTAACAGTGACTTCTATATATATCATCTCGAACTAGACATTTCGTGTTGGTAAACCGGATGTAATGTAATTGACTATGATAGCAAATGTTGAAAAGTCAGTCAGTAAAGTATCTATGTAGAAGAAAAACAACTTGGGAGTAATATATATTTTAAGATGTTTCAGCAAAATATAAAATAAAATATTGGTTCACGTTCCAATGGCCCATTCTGATATTCTACCTTTTATTACAAGCAATTTGTGAACGCTTACCTGTCTGCAGATCGCATCTTCCTTACTATTATCCATAAAATTAAGGCAAACAATGCAGTAGTAGTCGCAGCTAACAGTGTTGCTAAAACAATATTTGTAGTTGTTGCTGTTGAATTATCATCAGATGTAACTTCCGGTTTCTCTGAAGTGGATGAAGTACGTACAGACTGAAGATCGTCTGCTAAATAGGTTCCATGGATCAAATGAATTGAACTGAGTGTTTTTGATTATTTACATACAATAGATAAGACAATTAAACAATTGCATCAGTTAAAACTGCTGTCTTAAAAGAAGTTATGCAAATTCTTCGTAAAAATAATTCTGAATAAATACAGTAGGCATAGAAAATACAGATGAATATAATTGCCACTTTACTAATCATACCTGCCCTGTATTACAAAACATGATCTATTGTGACATTTTATACAAAAAAAACCTGTATTATCCTCACCATTAGATAATTAGTGATATTTTAATTTTATAAGTTTTTTTTTACAATAAAGAAGCTGTTTCAATGGTACATCAAAAACATATGAATTTATCCTAATTGTTTTTGTTGTGCTTATCTGCTATTATATACTGTATGACTGTTAACGCATGCCTAAAATATCAAAACAAAACTTCAGTAATTGATAGAAACAAACCATTCATAAATTGCACATTTATAAAACCATTGTTTGAATATGAGAAGGACTTGAAATCAATCCCTACAATATATTTGATGTTTGTATATCTTTAAAAATTATAAAGTCTCTAAATACAGGAATACTTCTAAACATGTTATAACGAAGCACTGGCGTTAAATATCACGTCGACATGACGTAACATAATAGCTTTTTGTGTGTGAAGTCGGCTTAACAAACGACATACGACGTATGCCATTAAAAACAATTTGGATGTCGTTCAGTACGCGACATACGACATTCGAAACAAGTTAAATGTCACGCATAAAACAATACTGGACATACGACATTCGATCTTTGAAACACACAATTTAAATGTCGTTTAGTGCGCGACATGTGACATTAAAAAATGAATGTCGTGCACAAAACGACATTGGACATACGACATCGAGCTAGGACACACAAAATTTGAATGTCATTCAGTACGCGACATACGACATACGACATTAAAAAAATAATTGAATGTCGTGCACAAACGACATTACACATAAGACATTCGAACACTGACACACAAAATTTGAATGTCGTTCAGTACGCAACATATGACATACGACATTTGACAAAAATTGAATGTCGTGCAAAAAACGAGATTGGACATATGACATTCGAACTTTGACAAACAAAAATTGAATGTCGTTAAGTGCGCGACATACAACATACGACATTCGAGAAAAAGATTAATGTCGTGCACAAAACGACATTAGATATACGACATTCGAACTCTGACACACAAAATATGAATGTCGTTCAGTACGCCAAATACGACATTCGAACAAAATTGAATGTCGTTAAGTGCGCGACATACAACATATGACATTAGAAAAAAAATGAATGTCGTGCAAAAAACGACATAGGATAAACGACATTAGAACATTGACAAACAAAATGAATGTCGTTCAGTGCGCAACATACAACATACGACATTCGAGAAAAAATTAATGCAGTGCACAAAACGACATTGGACAAAAGACATTCGAAATTTTGACACACAAAATTTGAATGTCGTTCACTACGCGACATACGACATTCGAAAAAATGTTGAATTGTCGTGCAAAAACGACATTGGACATACGACATTCGAAATTTAGCACACGAAATGTGAATGTCTTTCAGTGCACGACATACGACATTCGAACTTTGACAAACCAAAATTGATTGTCGTTCAGTGCGTGACATATGACATTCGAAAATAAACGAATGTCGTGCAAAAAACGCTTAGTGCGACATTGAATGTCGTGTGTCGCCCTTTGAGGCACAGGACACACGCATCGCAAGACACGACGCACGACATTGCAACGCGATGGACGACTATGTACAACAACACACGACATTTTAGCATTTGAATGTCAAATTTTAGCAAAGAATATTGCAGTAAAAATTGAGTGTCGAGGGTTGTGTCGTATGTAACGTTGAATTTCGTGTGTCGTGTCGTGTGTCTTGGCGTGTATCGCGTTGCGTTGTCGTGTGTCACGTTCTTAGTCAACGCGACACACAACAACGAGCAACGACACCTGACGGTCTATCGCGCAAATATCGTGGATTTGTCGCATATCGAGGTAATATAGGTCAAATGTTGTTAATATTTTTTTTTTCAAAAATCGGTCATTTTCAACAAAATGTTACGACAAAATTATTTAAGATATTTTAACAAATGTTACATGTATTTTTAGAACTATTCAAGAACTATTTTATAAAGGTAACGCGCAAGGCTCAAACTCGACTATAAGGTTCGTACGGGCTCGAACATTGGTGCCATGATGTCAAAAGCAAAAAATGCATGAAAATACACCTTACTTAAAAAAAAAACAAAAAAAACTTTTTACATCAAATAAGGCTCTAAAGTAACAGGCTTTGGAATATATAAACTATTTATATGGAAATGATAGATTTTGGTAAGTTTTGTCTGTCTGTACGATCTGTGGACTTGCGGGGACCGTAGGACGCTAATCTTGGTCGCATTATGTCGAAAAATTCATCAATTGCATTTTATTATCAAAATCGTTTTAAAGAGTAAGTTATCAAACTAATTTTTTTTAAATAAGTAGTTGGTATTATTGTCTAAACGAATATGAATAACAATTTTCTTCCCCGACGGGCACACCGTCGGGAACATTTGCTAAACTTTGCCATTTTTTTTGGCTTAAACTTTTAGCGTTAAAATAAGGAAAAAAGTGCTTATAAAATATTTATTTTGGGTAAACAACTGCAAATAAAAACCTGTTTTAATAGAAAATGACAACATCTGAAAGTTTGTGACAAAAAAGACTACATCTGTTCAGTAATTTAAGTAATTTAGGATAAAAACAGGATCACTGTACTTTTCCGTTCGGAAAATGTCCGTGTTTTCCATTAACTTCAATAATTGTAGAATGTTTCAAACAGAAAATATTTTTATGAAATGGCTTAATGAATTAAATACAAGCATTGTCTAAACAGATATGTAATTTGTATATTTTTACCGCCGACGGGTTAGTCGGGAGACTGTCTCAAATTATACCATTGTTCGTGAAAATATGTATACTTCTTCATTATATTAAATAGAGGAGTGGGCCTTGTCAGAGGAGTCATGTCTTCGTAACCTGATGTCCGATTTAATAAATTATTCCTTGTTGCAAAGGGCAAGCCAGTACCTAGAGAAAACTGGCCAAGTCAGGTTCGAACCCGATCAGCTAGGGGAAAAGGTCATAGGAAAATGTCTGGTAATATTCTCAAAATATGAATTTTCAGAGCTGTCAAGGCTGTCCTGAAAACTCAAGCACTAACTTCACTGAGTCTAACGATACCATTGGAGCAATTCTCACGGTTCCTCGGGTCGGGCCAGCTAAGTCTTGGCCAGAACCCTATTGCACGACATTCAACTTTTCTTCGGATGTCGTATGTCGTATGTCGTACACTTGAACGACAATCAATTTTTGTTTGTCAAAGTTTGAATGTTTTTTTGCACGACATTCATTTTTTTCGACTGTTTCATGTCGCGCACTTAACGACATTCACATTTTGTGTCACAAAGTTAAAATGTCGTATGTCCAATGTCGTTTTATGCACGACATTAACTTGTTTCGAATGTCGTATGTCGCGCACTGAACGACATTCAAATTCTGTGTCTCAAAGTTCGAATATCGTATGTCCAATGTGGTTTTGTGCACGAAATTCAATGTTTTTCGAATGTCGTATGTCATATGTCGCGCAATGAACGATATTCATGTTTTCTTTGTCAGAGTTTGAATGTCGTTTGTCGAATGTCGTTTTCTTGCACGACGTTCAATTTTTTCTTCGAATGTCGTATGTCGCTCACTGAACGACTTTCAAATTTTGTCTGTCAAGGTTCGAATGTAGTATGTCCAATGTCGGTTTGTGCACGACATTCATTTTTTTTCGAATTTCGTATGTCATATGTTGTGCACTGAACGACATTCAAATTTTGATTGTCAAATTTCGAATGTCGTATGTCTAATGTCGTTTTTTGCACGACATTCAATTTTGCCAAAGTTCGAATGCCGTTTGTCCAATGCCGTTTTATTGCTCGACATTCAATTTTCTCGAATGTCGTATGTCATATGTCGCGCACTGAACGACATTCAAATTTTGATTGTCAAAGTTCGAATGTCGTATGTCTAATGTCGTTTTTTGCACGACATTCAATTTTTATTTCGAATATCGTATGTCCAATGTCGTTTTTTGCACGACATTCAATTATTCAAATTTTATTTCGAATGTCGTATGTTGTATGTCGCACACTAAACGACAATTAATTTTTGTTTGTCAAAGTTCAAAAGTCGTATGTCTAATGTCGTTTTATGCACGACATTCAATTTTTTCTAATGTCGTATGTCGTATGCCGCGTACTGAACGCCATTCAAATTTTGTGTGTCAAAGTTCGAATGTCATATGTCCAATGTCGCTTTTTCTACGACATTCAATATTTTCGCGCAACAAACGACATTCTATTTTTTTTGTGTCAAAGTTGGAATTTCGTATGTTCAATGTCGTTTTATGCACGCCATTTAATTTTTTTTCGAATGTCGTTTGTCGTATGTCGCGCAATGAACGACATTCAATTTTTTGTGTGTGGAAATTCGAATGTCTAATGTTCAATGTCTTTTTATGCACACGACATTCAACTTTTTTTCGAAGGTCACATGTCGCGCACTGACGACATTCAAATTTTGTTTGTCAAAGCTCGAATGTCGTATGTTCAATGTCGTTTTGTGCACGACATTCAATTTTTTCGAATATCATATGTCGTATGTCGCATACTGAACGACATTCAAATTTTCTATGTCAAAGTTCGAATATCGTATGTCCAATGTTGTTTTGCGAACGATATTCATTTGTTCGCGAATTTCGTATGCTGTATGTCGCGCACTGAACGATATTCAAATTCTGTGTCTCAAAGTTCGAATATCGTATGTCCAATGTGTTTTTGTGCACGAAATTCAATGTTTTTCGAATGTCATATGTCGCGCACTGGACGACATTTAATTTTTGTTTGTCAAAGTTCGAATGTCGTATATCCAATCTCGTTTTTTGCACGACATTTAATTTCTTTTTTCGAATATTATATGTAGTATGTCGCGCACTGAACGACATTCAAATTTTGTGTGTCAAAGTTCGAATGTCGTATGCCCAATGTTGTTGGTTTTTTTGCACGACATTCAATTTGTTTACGAATGTCGTATGTCATATGTCGCGTACTGAATAACATTCAAGTTTGTGTGTCAGTGTTAGAATGTCGTATGTGTATTGTCGTTTTGTGCACGACATTCAACTTTTTTCGAATGTCGTATGTCGCATACTGAACGTCATTCAAATTTTGTGTGTCAAAGTTCGAATGTCGAAAGTCGTATGTCCAATGTCGTTTTGTGCACGACATTCATTTGTTTTTCGGATGCAGTTCGATGTATATGCGTGCGTTAATGCGTGTGTCTGTACAATTTTGTTCGGAAAATGCATGAAACAATCTTTTATTTTTAATTTGAAATAAATGTTACCCTTAATGCGACGGACAAACAAAATCCCTAGGTAGAATGATAAGAACTCACTTTAAGCTCTTCTTGTCTAGGCTTAACTTTGACATGCGTTGAGAAATTATTTTTACTTGGCAGGAATGAACATACTATTACTACAGGACGCTACGTTTATTTTTAATTGGTTGAAGTGTTTGAGCTGTCTTGTGTGTCAATAAATACCGGGTTCGACATTGTTGCTCTTTGGGCATAAATTCTGTTGCCTTGAAAATAAGATTTTACGTCTTCCTCGTCTGTTTAACATAAATCCTGCTTGGTTCATAAATGTTATATTATAAGAAAACTGAGAGAAGAAAGCCCTTGCTATGCTGGAATAAAATAAAGACGAATATATGGTCTGATTAATTTCATAATCAATAAATATTGCTTGACAATAATTTTAATTAACAGAATCACGGTGCACAATCACGTGACTTGTGACATTTCAATTTGGGTATCACACAAAGCAGAATTCGTAAACAACACGGTGTTTTTGAAGGTAAAGATTCTAAAGATATATAATTGTAAAGTGACACCTAGCTGGTGCAAGTCCTTATATCAATGCGCACCTCCGATGATATAACATATGTCCGTGTCTGTTTTAGTTTTGCTGGTAACCCGGACAGACCGCAATGCTTCCACAGCAAGCGTATTTTCAAATGGCTTGAACACCAAATCTAAGCGACTGTTCCTTGATAAACGACCATCTAGTTGTTACCCGCTGCGTTCTCTTTGATATCTAAGATGATTTTGGTAGGATTTTTGATCAAAAATGTCGTATTTCTGGATAGATCGCCGAACTCGAAAAATGTCTGTTCTAAGTGTCATTTTACAAAAATATATCTTTAGAAACACCGTTTTGTTTATGAATTCTGCTTTGCGTGATACCCCAGCTGAAACGTCACAAGTCACGTGATTTTGCACCGTGAGAATATGCAGTTATGAATTACGATGTTACGTTTAGTCAACATATATCGAATGATATTTTCCACTTTATAAAAACATAATACTATTAAGACATTAATTTTAAGAAGTAACAGGTTAAAATCGCAAGCATCCCTTCTAGATCCATTTTAGAAACTCGAAACTAATATGCGCACATATAAACCCGAATTATATATATATAATTCGGGCTCGTATATAAAGCAGCATCGAAACTAATCTTATTTGGGTAAGATGACTTACTGTGGCATGTGCGCGTTCGTTTGTACTACTAGGCGCTTTGCCGTAATTGGTCTGGTATATTATGGTGGTGATTTAGTTCGTATAAATTCTCTCTATTATATAATAATTCATAATGCAAAAATGTAGCCTAGCGGATCTCAAGTATGGTTAAGTCAACTGTTCTGAATATAATTATATCCCTTAATGCAAACTATATCTCTATATTTAATGTGTCCTCGAGATCCAGTTAACTTTCAGAGACGGAAAATATAGCTTCTCTGGTCCCAATCAATTAAAAAGACTGAAATGTCACTACTGATTTGTGAGTCATGAGTTTACATATGCAATTGTTGAACCAGAACGAATGTGTAGTACAATTCGGGCTCGTATATAAAGCAGCATCGAAACTAATCTTATTTGGCTTAGTGGACTTGCAGTGGCATGTGCGCGTTCGTTTGTACTGCTAGGCGCTTTGCCGTAATTGGTCTGGTATATTGTGGTGGTGACTTAGTTCGTATAAATTCTCTCTACTACATAATAGTTTATAATGCGAAAATGTATCCTAGCGGATCTCAAGTACAGTTAAGTCAACTGTTCTGAATATAATTATATCCCTTAATGCAAACAATCTCTATATAATTAATGTATCCTCAAGGTCCAGTTAACTTTCAGAGACGGAAAACAGAGCTTCTCTGGTCCCAATCAATTAAAAAGACTGAAATGTCACTACTGATTTGTGAGACATGAAAACAGAGATTTGAGTTTATATATGCAAATAATGAACCAGTGAACCAGTACGAATGTGTAGTACAATTCGGGCTCGTATATAAAGCACCATCGAAACTAATCATATTTAGGTTAGTGGACTTGCTGTTCCTTTGTACTGCTAGGCACTTTGCCGTAATTGGTCTGGTATATTGTGGTGGTGATTTAGTTCGCATAAATTCTCTCTACTATATATATAGTCATATCCCTGAATAGAATGCATGTTTTATTGTCTTTAATACTATTTTATTTATACAAAGACTTGTAATTCTGTAATAACATTTTATATGAGGTACTCCAATAATTATTTATATGAAACTGCAACAACATTATTCAACAAACTGACTTACCTAAATCAAGAACACACACTGGGTTGTTTTTCGAGCCACCACACCCTTTTTCACATATGCCACTATCCTGTTTACAAATATTGTCAATACAAAGGTCGCTGCATATTTCATTACACGTAATGCCATAAAAACCATCTTTACAACCAAAGATGCATCTTCCGTCAGTTGACGCACAGTCACGTGTGTCTCCACTGCGTGAAATATTGCAATTTTCCGAACACGTTCTGTTGCAGATGGGTCCAAATTGATTTATAATGCAATCGGGACAAACTCCTGTAGAGATGTCACAGGAATCAAGACAGTTAACAGGACACGATTTGTCGCACAAATTACCGAAATAATCAGATCTGCATCCTTGGCATTCAGTTTTAGAAGCGCACTTTACACAGTTTCCGCTTGGCACACAACACATATCACCTGAATAGGTATTTGTGCATCCGTAATCACAGACACCGGTTTTGATACGGCATGTGGTATTGTAGCAGTGAGTGGAACACCTATCATTGCAATCCTGCCCGTAGAAGCCAGGTTCACAGTTTTCACAATAGTCCCCATCAAAATTGCCGGTACAGCTGAGGCACTTTCCAGTCTCTTTCTCACATAGAACATTTTCACATTTTAATGAACAATCTTGGTCGCATGCTACTCCATACTTTCCTTGTATACAAGTGTCACACCATGGACCTTTAAAGTTGCCTTCACAACCCCTAGAACAGAATCCAGTTGTTCGGTTACACATTTTAGTTTTGCAGTTTGTAGGACAATTGTTGTCACATAATATACCGTGCGTCCCAGCTGTACAGGTATTACACGTTGCGCCAATTACTGTGTTTGTGATGCAACCTTCACTACAATATCCCGAAGTTTTGTTACATTTACCGTTTTTGCAGTGTTCAGGACATGTCTCATTACAATAGGTTCCATATCTTCCATTAACACAATCCGTACATTTGTCACCATAAAAGTTTAAAGAGCAAGAACAATATCCAGATTCAATATGGCATGTCTGATCTTTGCAGCCGACTGAGCAATTATTCTGACATTTATTGCTATATTTTCCTTTAACGCATTGCAAGCAGTTGCCGTATGACAGACATTCTGTGCAGCTTTCTCGGCATTTAAATGTGCAATTATTGAGTAGCTGTCTAACATTATGGTCAAATTCATACCCGTTATAAAATCCATGTTTACACTCGTTACATATTTCTCTGGATAAACAGGTCATACAGTTAGATGGACATTCTTTACTGCATTCATTGCCCGTGTCATAGAAACCGTTTTTACATGTTGTACATGTATTACCACTGCACATGCAATTCGTGGGACAAACAGAGTACGGACATGTGGCTGATCCTTCTTTGTTATAATAACCGTCCTTACAAACTGTGCACATTTTGTCTGAAGTACAAGCTCTGCAGTTAGTTGGACATTCTGATGTACAATCTTTATTTGGTCCAAGATGAAAACCCTCCAAACATTTATCACATGTATTTACGCTATCGTTACACGATACGCAATCGTATGTACATACCTCGTAACATCTAGTTCCCCTATGACGATCGATACATCCGTTTGAGCAAACATTTGTCCAAGTAAATTTTCCAAAATTAACAGAATGACATATTTTATCCGTACAGCAGTTACAGTTGCCGTTACAGCTCATATCATGCTCTTGCCCTGAAAAAAGATACATTGCTCAGATATCATTCATTTATTGAATGACTTTACTTGTTACACTTTGATCATATATTTATAGTGTGTTCTTTCTTGATTATGATGAAATGTATACATCGTTTCCATGAGAATTAACGATGGCATACTAAATCTACACTACATGAAAGTAGTCGAAACATATGTTTCAATTTGGCTGTGGATAAACTTAAGAAATTATTTCAGAAGGCTTTATATGACTATGACTTAAAAGTCTTTATAATAGCTTTATAATTTTAAATAAAGGTAAGAATAAATCAAAATTTCAATATTCTACAGAAGCATAAAAATATTAAAGCACTGTATAATACGTATTTACCTTCCACGAAAAGTATAAAACAAAACCATATCCACGATAGTATCCAGAGTATCCACACCTATTGTCAAATAAATACAATAATTAATTATATTAGCTGTCTATTGAAATTCTATGACAATCGCCGGGCTACTATTAAACTCTGATCATGTCAAGAAACAGATAGAAATAACCAACTCGACTACACGGACAACATTTTTTTTTACAATATAAGTAGCTTATATCATATTTATCAGAGAGAAAACACAAGTCACTGTTAACTTGTTTTTTTTTTCTGAGTATGTAACTGTTTTCTTGAATGTAGATACTTGTTTGCAATGAGCCCTTACTCTATTATCCGCATGCATTTTGTTTGTTTAAAAAATATACGTTTTGTTTGTTTCTCAAATCCCTTAAAGGTCAAGGAATGTCTGATAATAAGTTAATTATATCAAGCCTACCATAAAGCTGATATAATTTTTAAAACGGACAACATTGAAAAAGATATGGCAATTTGATTATTTTTTAAATGGCTGTTCATGCATGCAGCAATTTTACAGTGTTTATAATGTCATTAACACACTGCTGAATTCTTTATTTAGCAATTCACCTTTCATATTAGGCAGTTGGCGAAAGCCCCGAGAAAAAAAATCCGTAGGCATTTTTTAGTACAATATGGTATCATACATCAAAATGTTCGTTGGGGTATATGGAATTCAGCCAGGGCGGATACCAGGCTTAAATATCCCTATTCAAGTTTTCGTGAGGCCCCAAAAGAGGTGTACGTGATAAGAAATAATAATGAAAGTAAAATGTTGTTTAAATTACAGGTTAAGGTAATTCTGATTTAAATATATAATAGAGTGGAAAGATTCAATTATATAATATAATCTGAGGTATAAATGTAATTTTCAAGTGAAATTAAAGACGAAGAGGCCCTAAATTGGAGGACTCCGTCAGACGGCATTTACATGATGATATGACGTATCCAATATGTTAAAATTTGCGGTACATTGGTATTAACATGTAATTAAGAAAAGAATGTTTATCTTCTATAGTATCCAGCGCATATAAAAAGCTAAGACATATTACATTTTCTTTGAAATTTCATATATAATTCAAGAGGCCCCAAAAGGAGTTACACTAAAAATGAACAATTTTAACCGGACATGCTGCATATCATTTTTGCTATCAACGTAACATTCAGTTAAGTGTGTGGATATACTCATGCAGTCTTAAAACATTAACTGTACTAAAATTATTGTGTAAAGTAATTTTATTGTTTTTTATTATTGCAGCATCACTTTCTATTGAGGTCTGAGAACACTAAAACCGAGACTTTCGCAAAACACTGATATACAGAATAAGTAACTCTGAGAATTTCAAGAAATTGTAGAGCCAATATATTACATATACATGTTACTTCGCTGCATTTCATTTCCTTATTTTCATTTAATTGTTACTACAATAAGAGTGCGTAAAATATAGGTTTGTTATTTAACTTTTGAGACACATATAGTCAAATTGCCCAAATATGGAATACTAAACTGATATAAACACTCAAAAAAGTAAACACGCAATATCACTTTCTGGCAAATATTTCTTCTTTTTTTTTCAAAACATTGTGTGTAAATATTTGATGTACATTGATATATACATATAAATTGCCAAACTTTTCAAAATTCCAGTGCATTTGAAGAATAGTGAGAGCTATTCTGTTCACTCTGGTGTTGGTGTCGGCTTAGACTAGCTCCTAGACTATAATATATCTTTTTTACATGTTTATGATTAAATATAGTGAACTGAGCCAGTCTATATCCTATAATTTTAACATCATTCATCTGTGAAAATCTATAAAATAGACTGGCTTTTGTCTCTATGAAATTGAATTCGACAAAAAGGGGAATAATGTAGAAATATATTTATTATCAGTCTAGTGGCTAGTCTAGTGTCGCCTTTGTTGACATCCTCACCTTGGATAAGTTTTTCATGTAAGTTCATATCGTAGCAACCAATATATGTGTTGGATTAAAACTTTACATAAGGCTTTTGTTTCATCTAACCTTTTAAAATAAAAATAATCTTGACTGAGTTTAATACACAATATGATTCGTTTTCAACCTAGAATATTTGGTAAAAGTGTAGCATGTACCTAAATAACAAGGTGTATTTCAGAATATACATGCATTTGATTAAAATTTCACATAGTGCTTCCGGTCATCAAACCTCTGGAAGTAACCAATATATATTTTTGTAAATCTTGCCCAGTCATAGTCCTTGTTAAACTTAGAAGTTGTTGAATAGTCGAGCGCACAGGCTTTTGGGCAGCTATTGTTATTAAAATCGTTTTCGGACTTTATTCATGACCAGAACAGGCATTTTTCAAAAATATTTTGTTGAAGCAGTGGTATGCCATAAGACCAATTGACATTCAGTTGTTATGAAATGGCGGAGTCACCAGATGTAATAATACTACTACACTATAGAAAATATAATCATTTAACAGTATCAAGACTTTTACGGATATTTGGTATGTCATTCCTTACTGATGATCGAATTTCTGTACATCAAAATGTAATTAATATGAGTTTCTAAGGTGGTAGTGAAATGAATTACAACACAGGCGCCATATGCTCATGTAACACAGGTCATGCTTAGACTGTCCTAAAGAATGGATGTTGCATTTTTACTTTTTGAGAGTATTTTCAAAGCACAAGGCTAGACAAAAAAATTGCAAGGACAAATATTCATTAAGAAAAACTACGTTCGAAGAAAGAATCTCCCCCTCAAACAAAAACCCCATATCAGTGATTGTATGGATGTGTACATGATTAATTTTACCCTTAATATACATGAACAAAGTAAAATATATAGACAACGAGAAAGATACGGACACATAAAGGAACATAGTGGAGCACAGATTTTGAACTGTCAGTTGCAAAAACACAACTTGGAAATTAAACCAGTAAAAAATGAAGTAAACCCTTCTCCTAATCCTTCCGAGTTGCATAACAGTGTAAATAAAAGACGTGATGGCAAAGTATGTACAATACGAAATGTTTCTTAAATTTAGATACAAAGTAAACCTAACAACTATTAAGACATGTACTCAGTTCTTTTAACCTGAGCAAAATAGGCTTCTAGAGCATAATAAGCCTAAAACTGAAAAAAATTACCGTTAACAATTTTTTAATGTTGAGTTGAAACTACATGGAGGACCCTCAGGTTGGAATCTAGCCCTGACATTCACTAAGGTGCCCGGAAAATCATTTCATGCAGTCATTTGTACATAAAAATGCTTACTCTCAGGAATCCTTTGAAGTATAACTATCGTTAATAACGAACAACAAAATATACATACTTAATCTATTATCAGAATTGTAAACAAACAGATTTCACAGGTCCTGGACATTCTTGCTCCTATAGCATGAATAGAGGCGAGTATATGAGGACAAAAAAGAGCCGATATCTCCAATCTGCAAGGCACAAAATTACACAAGATACTAATGATTACATAATTTTTGAAAATATTAGAATTTTCTAGCCCCTTTTTGGCTACTTCATAAACCCCACCTACCAGCTGTGCAGTGTCAATGTGACATTTACAGAAGTGGACACACACCATTACTGGTGTCGTGTGGTACATGAAATGCTGACCTCCAGATTGAGCAGTGGAAACCTCAATACTTGACAACTGCTCCTCTGATACCAAATTTGTTAAGAATGTTTTTGACTTGTCTCTCTGGCTAGCTGAATCAAGTAATCCGATTGTTGTTTGGGGTATATTCCAATGTTACAAGAGATCAGATGAATAAAGAAACATGTATAGGTGACATTGCCAATAAATATAATTGTGGGCTTGCTACTAGTATATATCAAGAGGGCACACATTTAAGAATAATCTGGTCTTTGAGCTATATTTATACTATGGCATTTTAATTAAAGTTCCACTTACATCCTATTAAAATAACTACCTAAGAACAAATATTAAATTGTTGTGAAGAAAATATTCTGGTAAATTTTATGGTTTACACGGATGAAAGTAGAGGGCAATTTACCAAACTTTTTCAACAAACTTTAAAATTTGCTTATCAATTTTTCTACAATAACGTGTGTCAAACAAGCAGTACGCGTGTTGCCCGATGGGAAGATCCATATCATCCCTGATTTTCTCAACAAACCTGTTTTTTACACATTTTCTTTAGACAACAATAGGGATTAGCGAACAATTTATCACACTTGTACGTTGATTATTTATTAAATGGCTGTAACAAACTTTAAACATTTCATCAGCTATTAAGTGTATTAAGAATAATCGCCAGTAAATTGAATAAAGGATTTAAAGACTCTATTATTTCAGTCTGTGTGACTAAAGTAACCGATTGTTAATACGACACACCTGTTACATACCATGTGTTTAACGAGTCTTTGGCATGCATAAATTCGGTACGGTACTGAAAAATTGACATTGATATAATCACGACTTCCGGAATTGAAATTTCGCTTATATAAGATAAGAACCTTCGCGAATTTAAATTTCTGACCCTTCCGTCGCGAATTCATAAATCCGCGAAATAATTTAGGGTGCCGGAATTCGCGAAATAAAGATCACGCTAATATAAAGTGATTTACAGTAATACATAAAATCTCTCTCTCTAGATGCACATTTTAAATAGATAATTCTATCTTTCATAAATTGATTTATCCATAGTTCAGAAATAGTCCTTTAAAATAAAATAAGTTTAATAATAATAATAATAATAACTTAGAATCTTAAATACCAAAACTGAGAGACACCCATCATCTTACAGCTCTGTTCGAAGCTAAGGCGCTCTGCAGCAAAAGCGCTGCCTATCTAAGGTGCTCTCCAAATCCTACCTCCTAAACCCACATATCAGTCTGTCAATGAGACAAGAGTTATATAGCAAAACCGTAAAGGATGATGTGTCAACTGCTGACCATTTCTCATGCCACCTTAGTGGAATCAGTATATAATATATTCTAACAAGGTATATTTAAGGAAAGCTATCCAGTAACATCTTATAATAAGGATAGATATCTGCACGTCGAATAGATACCACGGTGGCACTTGTCATGCTTTATCTAAACTTCCTGACCCTTAAATTAGTCTAGCTACTTTAAAGAAAATGAATATGATTTCAAGTTTAGAAAATAGTTAAAATCAAAATCTAATTTAATACAAAAACGATACAGTCATAGTATTATAGCTTGATATTTTTGCTAAACTGATTTGAAAAATATGGACCTCGCGCAATTTTTCATAATGAAGGTCTATGGGAAAACAGCAACTTTCATAACATGTTCGCGAAAAGATAATTTTCCACAGTGTAGATTTTAATGAAACTTCTCACAGTCGTAAATAAACATATGGCCTATAATATAGTGAAATAAAGTGTAAAGGTCCGTAGGCTTATTTCTGGGATATTTGGCCATGATTAAAGTGAACCGCCTATGTGAAGCTGATTTTAAGACATTATTTTGAATTATTTAACGTGTCAGATGATTTTATATCATATTTAAACTTTAGAAAGATAGTAACGTTTTACAATTAATAAATTACTCAAAGGTTGCCATTTACTCATAAACTGATTTTCATTTTAGTACGCCGAATCCAGACTTTATTCTACGTTTTCCGGATAAATGACGTTACGCCATCACTTACGGTTTATCAAACGGACGCATCTAGTGGAAACTGAAAGGTGATCATTCACATTTGAGAAACATTTATGGAATGTTTAATTTTTAATATATTCTGTTAGAGATTTATTTCAGAAATAAAAGGACCCATTTCAACCCATTTCATAGTGTTAGATTCTAATTCGAAAAGTATATTTTATTATTTTTTAAGAACGTTTGTAATTACTCCCCTTTATTACGAAGTATTTAAAAAGTCAACTACTTCTTTTGATTTCAATATAATTTCTAATGTTTCATTTGCGTCTGATTTCAACAAAAAGGCAACTTTTAAATCAGTGAGTAGCTTTGGAATTCATATCTTTCAAATCAATAATGTATGCGCAACTGAGATACGTAAAGGGAGGTACTAATATTTTTTACAAACTTGCCTTTCTGATGAACTTAGGCTGGATATATATTTGTCAATGTATCAATAGTTATTCAAATATGTATTAAAACAGTGAACATTACTTTCAATTGTCATTTTATCACTTCTCAAATGTAGCGTATAGGTATTGCATTGCATTCATTTGGTCTTTGAACAGTCGAGCGTTGCTGTCCTCTGACAACTCTTGCTTCAATGTTATTCACCATGCCTTTGTGTTATAAATTTAATAAAAAAAAACATAAAATCCTCGTAAAGTTACGAGAGGGTCAGGGGTCTCGTAAATATTTACGATATCGTAAATAAAATGGCGGCATCCGTGTGAGCAACCACGACGAAACTTTCTGTCGAAAATACTGCAGATTGTTCAGCAGTAAAACTTGATTTTCTGTGTACATGTTGCACAACAGTGGATGAACTACGTCATCGATAATACAAAAGCACGCGCTTTGGGTCAGTGCTACACGAAGCGGAAGCGAGTGTAAAGGAAATATTGAGCACATAAATACGGAATTCCGTTAGGGCCATCGCCTTTGTATGTGTTGATCTGAAACGCGATACTCGATAGTACGATGATGAAAACGCGAAATCACGAAACTACGATAACGAAAACGCGACAACACGATGATGATAACGCGATACTACGATAACGAAAACGCGATAATACGATAGTACGATGATGATAATGCGATATACTATCGCGTTTTCACCATCGTACTGTCGCGTTTTCACCATCGTACTGTCGTATTATCGCGTTTTCGTTATCGTAGTATCGTGATTTCGCAATATCATTATCGTACTATCGCGTTATCACCATCGTACTGTCGCGTTATCACCATCGTACTGTCGCGTTATCACCATCGTACTGTCGCATCATCATCATCGTACTGTCGCGTTATCACCATCGTATTGTCGCGTTATCACCATCGTACTGTCGCGTTATCATTATCGCACCATCGCCTTCCGGTGCGCATGTGCATGCTAAAAATGAGAAGATCAGAAGTTATACTTTTAGAACTACAGCTCCTGCTCTAGCGATAGAGCAACAGATTCGAACGCGGGTGCTAGTGTGTGAAAATCTTGATTTGTATTGATGATCCTCCTATAGCTACAGCTGCTAGTTAGTCAAAAGCAAAAAATAATTAACATTTTTCCATGCTTTTTTAGCTTTCGTCAATTTAAGAGTCATTTACAGAAAATGAATTTAGGGAGACAAAGCGTGTTGGATGTTGAACAGGTTCAGAATGCTGTGCAGATATAATTTTACTGCATTTCTCATTCCTGTAAAATCATAAATAAAATGTCTCAGTAAGGGGGCGTTAACTCACTTTTGGTTGTAAACTGCTTTACTTTTTATTTTATTTTTGCAGAAAATTGCCAGACTTTGATGCATTAAAAGAAACTATGTGCCATGAAAACTGCAAACAATATTCTTCGAATATTTGCGATGCTCCGATTTCAGTGTTGTTATGCGTCTTACGGAATTCAACATCAATGACCTGAGCTTTACAAGACATGCATTTGCTTTTCAGTGTTGAAATATAAACCATCATATTTGTGAAAATATTCATCATCATATTTGTGAGACCAAAATAAAAACAAACAAAAAACGCCCAGATCATGCTACAATATAACATTCTTTTTTTTCTTGTTATCATATACTATATAGAAAACTCAAACCGATTGACCTGCAGAGTTTTGCCTAAGTACATATTTGGTTTTAGCTGAAAAAACTTTTTACAACCCATTAGCAAGCAATAGAAATCATTTTTAATTTCAACAGAGCTTAAATAACAAGATAAATAGAACCCAGAACACTGGAGAGGAAATTCTTCTGTGCGCATGGGCACCGGAAGGCGATAGTACGATGATGATAACGCGATAGTACGATGGTGATAACGCGACAGTACGATGGTGATAACGCGACAGTACGATGACGATAATACGACAGTACGATGATGATAACGCGACAGTACGATGGTGATAACGCGATAGTACGATAATGATATTGCGAAATCACGATACTACAATAACGAAAATGCGATAATACGATAGCACGATGGTGAAAACGCGACAGTACGATGATGAAAACGCGATAGTGTATCGCATTATCATCATCGTACTATCGTATTATCGCGTTTTCGTTATCGTAGTATCGCGTTATCATCATCGTGCTGTCGCGTTTTCGTTATCGTGGTTTCGTGATTTCGCGTTTTCGTCATCGTACTATCGAGTATCGCGTTTCAGATCAATACATTCAAAGGCGATGGCCCTAACGGAATTCCGTACATAAATTCTGTTTATCTTCGCTGTTTCCTGTGTTGACAGATCAATTGGAGGGACATGCTGGTAATAATTATTGTAGAAATATTCGGTTATTTAGGTATAATTTTATTAGTGTCGATATTGCAGACATTCATCATCAACGGTTATTTGGGGTCGACTCGTACCCTATTTACTTCGTATCAGTGTTTTTTATCATCTATATAATAAAAGAAACTGAATGTGCATGAGACTTGATTTTAATATAAAAATAAATTAACTAGGCACCAATGATCTATATTCGATACGGACAAATGCCTGCAATCGAAGGGTATGTTTGACAGTATTGCAACTGTAACAGTCTCAGGAAAAATGTGCAGCCTCGACCGGGTTTCAAACCTCGGACCTTCTGCTTACAATGCCAAAGCTCTACCAGTTGAGCTACCGAGGCCACCCGATACGAGAACCGCTACACACCTTCCCTCTTATTGCGAGACTTTAGCACTCCTGGCCAATGTCTGCCGCAGACTGTTAACCGAATTCAGATTCACACTTAGCCAAACTGCTTTGCCCTGCATAGGCTCCAAGGGTGAGCATCCTGGACGAGCCCCCAAATGTAACAGTCTCAGGAAAAATGTGCAGCCTCGACGGGGATTCAAACCTCGGACCTTCGGCTTACCGTGCCAACGCTCTACCAATTGAGCTACCGAGGCCACCCGATACGAGAACCGCTACACAACTAATATGACCTGTCTGTATTGAACATATGTTTATTGGATAATAAAGTCGAGGAATTCTCTTGCCCTCCAATAATTAACTGAACGCCGCCTAGCCTGCATGATAGTCATCAGGTAACCCAATGCCTAGTCGAGAGTCCTCTAGGGGTTTTGTATCTGGCTTGAAATCTTGATGTGACATATTAGTGATATTACATATGTCATGCAATGTAAGTTACAAATGAAACATTCTTATCACACAAGCTTGGTATCACAGTTTATTATAATGTCTTTAAAACTATTTATGTTGCAGAATGCCTGAAGAAATTATAACCCTTCAAAGGTAGTTTGTCGCATTAAACCAACTCTTTCTGTTTTCTTTATATTGTATTATAAATAAAGTTCTAAACAGTGACATTTTTTTTGTAACAGATAGTGGACAATGTTGAACAGAGTTGAAGTCCTGGAATCTCGGTCAACTGCAGATAGCAGCATGGCGTAAAGCAGACGTCTTGTTTCCCAGTCCAATTTTAGTCAGGTATTCTTGGTGGTATGTGACAAAAAAAGCCATTGCGTTTTTTTTTCTTCCTCTTGAATTCATACAGTCATATAGAACCATGAAAATGTAATTTAAGTTTATAAACTGTTCAAAATGAAGTAATTATAAAATTCCTTCATTCTAAAGATATATGTCTTTGTCTGAATTATAGTAGCAAATATATATATTCCTTCTTATCTTAGAGTGATAGTAATAAATGTATTGCACATTATAAATAATTTAATAATTCTTCATATTAAAGCAGATTTTATTGTTTGTTTCTGAAAAAACAGTTGACAGACCATATTACTGATATTACATTTTGTCATAACTAGCTTTAATAAACCAGGATAAGTTTGAACATTAGCTTTACTTTTTCAGGTATGAAACTGCAGTCAACACAGGTTTTTAGAGGTCTGCAAGTACAGAGTTTTAAATTGTGAAACAAAGTAAGTTATTTTTGTCTTTTCTAAGACCTGTAGGGAATATTTAAGACTTACACATGCTATACATATTCACTTTTACTTCTCAGAATTCATCATATAATATGTCATACCAGATAGCACACAGTACTGTTTGTCCATATAGAGTACACCTTTTATTTGCTTGAAAATATTTTGACTTTTCACAACTGATGTGGTATCAGTTGCCCTTTGTTGCTGTGCATTTGAAACCCACACTAGGGGTATAGCATTCTTTCATGCAGGAAAGTTATCCAGCTAATTTACATAGTGTTGGTTGTTAACACAAGTGCCTGCTCTATCTTGCCTGAAGTAATACCTGGGGTCTTCTGTCACCAATAAAAGCTTGAAAGTCATACTAAAAAAATAGTTTGGTCCCTTTTAAGTTCCTTACATTTTGATGTTAACAAGAAAGCAGTAACAGTACTCACCACAATGAACTGAAAATATGCTTATATAGCTTGATGAACTGAATTAGATTTTAGCTGGAATTTCTACAATTTAAAAATTAATCAATCATGTTTAATAATGTGCCAGGAGTTTTACATATCAGCAGGTTTCTCAAGCACTACTTTATGAAATGCTTTCAAAGGTCAGTCACACATGTCTTTTTCATCATTAGTTGATCTCACAGACAGGTCACATAGAGCTCTCTAGCTTTTATTTTGTCAGAATTGTGCCTCTTTTTTAAACTAGAGATTTTGGTAACAGTTTTGCCTGTGTCTCAAAAACTACTAGGCCTTCATAAATTACTTTGCTGTCATCAGATTATTCAGATAACCTCACAGGGCAAGTTGTGTAACTCTAGCTTCAGTCTTGTCGAAATTGTGCCTCTTTTAATTTAGAAAATTTTATTAAAGATTAATGCATGTAAGCTGGTTTCTCATAAACAACTTCCCATATGATGATAATATTTTCAGCTTTAGAATAGTTAAATACACATAAACATGGATGTATATGTGACAGCCCTGATTTTAAGGGTTTGGATAGTAATATTTTAAAATCAAGAGTTATCTCCCTTTGTTAGTTTTATTGTGTTTTGTGTGCATTCTTGTGCATTGACCCTAGGTCAAAATTTTCCCTCTGAAATGCTTTAATTTCATTGGATTAGTCTTTCATAAGATACCTGGTCATTGTCTGTATAGTCATGTAACTGAATACTAGGAATATAAACTGGCTATTTTTATTTAGGGACCCAGACTGTCAAAAATAAATGTTTAACATTAGGTATATGGGTATTTTCTCCAACAATTTAGGGGCCCAGCCCAAAATCTAGGGGCCATGGGCTACTGGGCCCCTGCTAATTTATATCCTTGAATACATGTATTGAGCTTTTTATTTTAAAACAGTTGAATTAATATTGGATTAAATACAGGTTTTTTATTTCACTCACTACAGTTTGTAATTATCAATTCAATGGTCTCATAAAGTGCATAGTAATGATTTTATCTTTTATGCTATAGGCTCATTCTGTTTAGACAGTTAATATTTTGTTTCATAAATGGCAATCTTTCTTATATCACTGTCTCATTCTCTATTTGCACTATAAACCATTTAATCATTTACAGGCCTCTAACCAGATCACATTATGCTGTGCTGAGATATTGCTGTGACATATGGTGCATTTAGGTCCACAACCTGGTATGCATAATTTGTATTTGTAACCTTTAATTAATTGCATAGCAATGTACATTTGAGTTTACACACTTCCTGAAGTATATGTATTTTAGCTGTAATATGCCACTACACACACATGTATATGTTTGAGCCTGAGATGTCATTATTTGATTAAGAGATATGCTTAATATGAACTGTATGGTATTTTGTGTAACAACTTTGTGTCTTACATGATTGTAAGTATTTATAGTAAGTATTGTTCATATGTATTTTCAGGATGCGTTATACTAAATACTATGGTGATACTAATATTAAAATAGTAAAACTACAATTGGTAAATTGCTTGTTGACTTTAACAAAGGAACGAGAAGAACCCATCCCCATAAACACAATTAGTTTTTACAGCCAATCATTATGGCATCCTATAGAAACTAACAGAGTGGCATATACATATTCTATATTACTGTAGGTTGAAATTATTGTTTTGCCCATACCAAAGTTTTAGATATGGGTAGATCATCAGTTTTTTTCTTCATATTTTTTTTCACAAAACAGTGTTTAAACTAGAATTGCAGACAGAGCAAATTGTAAACAATTCTTACATTCAACTAAACTTCTTTCAGAAAATTGCACTAAAGTAACACAGTGATTATGACTGAAAGAAGATAATAGGATATCTGTTTTCATCTTGAGAAATTAAAATGAGGGTTGGAACAATCATTGGTCAGTCAGTTGAAGTAGTTGAGGGTTGTTCTTTACATTATTTGATGGAAAAACATGTATATATGGGTTTTTTTTTCAGGTATTATATGAGTTGACAACTGTACAAGACATCCTATTGAAGACAGTTCTGAGTGAGCAACAGCCCAAGACACCTTGTTAATGCTGCCCTGTTATCTACTGAGTTTCTACATACAAGTCAAGTAAGTACTTGCTAAACTGAATTCATTTGAAGCTTTTTTAGCTTGACTGTATGAAGTATATGGAGAGCTGTCCTACTTGCCCCGGCGTCAGCATCCATGTCTACACCTGTTAGTACAAGGTGGATTTTCTTCAAACTTAAAACCACATCATATGACACAAGGGACAAAACTCTGGCACCAGTATTCCATGAATTATTCCCCTTTTGTACTAAAATTTCAGGTTAAGTTTTCAGGGCAATTTTCGTTCTAATATGAAATTAGGTGCTACCTAAAAAGCAGAGCTCCCATGAAAAATCACCAGTGCCCGTTAAAAATTAAAGGAGTGGTGCTGGAATTATCTGGAATTATGGATTCGTTTAGGAAGTTTATGTTCTTTAGATCTATTAAAATTATTAATGATAATTCATGATTTCTGAATGCATGTTTTAGACTGCATCAAGATTGATTCTCGACATGTGAAAACTCCACAAATATTCTGTATCTATATAATCAAAAGAAAGTTCGGTATAGATTAACATCTGCACCAAGATAAAGAAAAAAACGTATTTGAATAATTTCTGTTATTCTTATTACAACGTACTGCATCAACAATTTTACATAACTTATTATCATACTGGAAACCAGTCACAAAATGATAACTGCTTCAAATTGAAAAGCTCGAACTTTGAAAATTTCAAACCTAACAGAATCTCATTAGGCCAATAGCCAAAGGAATTCTGTGTCTTTGCGTGTGAATGTTGGGCAATGAGGACTTAATGTAAAAAGTTAATGTTCCAATTCCAAAGTTAATAGAAATTAGAATTTACGTAATCCTGGAAATGACTATTGTAATTCTTTTAAATGTCATTATTGTCAAATTTTGGTTCTTTTTGGAAGGAAGAATGTGTCCAACTTTCAGTCAAAAATACTGCTATAACAGATGCCTGGTATGAGAAAATTACAATCATTTACATGACTGTACAAAGCTTGTTTTAAACCCAAAAGTGGTTAATCTTTTAGCACTATAGAATAGAGATGGTAGTAAGAACTTTTTTGATGTTTGTTGATAATTCATCGCCATTTTTTTTTTTTTTTTTTTTTTTTTTTTTATTTAAACTCTGGTCAGTGATTTTAGAGCTAATGGATGAAATATATGCGAACGGGGAGAAGAGCATTATTTGCTTTTCACAGTTTAATGCCTGTATATTTTGATCCTAAAGCTTTTCTTTTTTTAATTTATGTCTACTGACTACTACACAGGCACTACAGTGGAACCTGACATCAAAACTAAACACATGTTGAATTTCACATGAATGACTTTAGTTATACAATATTTTCAAAACTCATAATAATACAAAAAAAAATGAAATAAAAAAGATAAAAATTTAAAAAAAATCTGGTCTAGGTGAGGTTCGAACTCACGACCTCTGGATTACAACGCGAACTCGCTAACCACTACACCATTATGGAGTTGTGACGTAAACAAACATAAGTATATATAATAAAGTTCGGTAATGGCAGCGTGACGACAGTCGTTTCAAAATGAAAATATTGTGTTTTATTTCTTTTTTTCTTCGTAGAAAATGTATTTAGCACTTATTTCTTATTATCAAACGCTCATTTGCATTTTTATTCAATATTCAAAGCAGTAAGCGAGACGCTTTTGTCAACCGTAAACAGTAAGCGTCTACTGACGTGTTTACTGATTAATTACTATGTGCATAGTGCACATGAAAAAATCCAAACAACACCGATTCCAAAACGTACCACGAATTTTCAACTCGATAGTATACACAGTTAGATCTCTCTGTTCATTTTCTTTTTCACACGTTTAACCGTAATGCGACGCTGTCGGCGCCGCTTCGCGGCGCCGGTAGCTCTGCTATTAATTATTAATTGATTAAAACACTTGAAATACATTGCAGTTGTTCCACGTCATCTCCCGCATCATAATGACACAAGGTCCCAAAAAAATACACAAATTTTTAATGAATTATGCCAAATTGTACTTACTTAAAGAATGAATTTTGGTTATGTTGAGTCAAAAACAAGGTCACTCGGTCGAATCAAAGGAAAGCTTGTAAACACTAGAGGTCACAGTTGTGACTCAATCTTTATGAATTTTGGTCAGAATGTTTATCTTGATGGTCTCTAGGCTAAGTTTGAAACTGGGTCATGTGGAATTAAAAACTAGGTCACTAGGCCAGATCAAATGAAAATCTTGTCAACACTTTTAGATTTCACAGTTTAAGTTGGAACCTGATGAGAATTGGTTATAATAATTGTCTTGATAATCTATAGGACTGGTCAACTTTGAATCTGGGTTATCTGGAGTTAAAAACTAGGTCAATCTTCATGAAACTTTGTCAGGATGTTTATCTTGATGATCTTAATGCCAATATTGAATCTGGGTCATGTGGTTTTAAAAACTAGGTCACTAGGCTAGATCAAAGGAAAATCTTGTTAACACTGTAGAGTTTGAAACTCATGAAAATTGGTCAGAATGCTTGTCTGAATGAATTCTAGGTCAGGTTTGAATATGGGTTAATATGGGTCAAAAACTAGGTCACCCAGTCAAATAAACAAAAAAAAAACGGGTGTATGTGCAATAGGGGCTGCGTTTTTGAATGGATATTGGTGAAATTTTATCAGAATTAATTTCTTAATGAAATCTAGATAAAGTTTGAATCTGGGCCATCTGGGGTCAAAAACTAGGTCACCTGGTCAAGTCAAAGAAAAACATTGTGTCTGCAATAGGGGCTGCATTTGTCATTTGATGTGCATGAAACTTATTTAGAATGTTTGTCTCCATCAAATCTCAGATGATTTTTTTATCTGGGTCACCTTGGATGAAAACTAGATCAGCAGGTCAAATCAAAGAAAAGGTTTACACTCTAGGGCCTACATGTTTGATTAAATCTTTATACAGCTTTGTCAGAATGTTTGTTATCAATAAGTCCTAAAAGTTATAGAATCTTGGTTATGTGGGGTCAAAAATTAGGTCACTAGGTAAAATCAAAAGAAAAGCTTGTTTACACTCTAGAGGCGACTTTTTTGCTCCAATCTTCCCAAAACTTTGTCAGAATGTTTGTTTTCATCAAATCTTGATTGAGTTCTAAATTGAAGCATGTAGGGCCAAAAACTAGGTCATTAGGTCAAATAAAAGAAAAAGCTTGTTTACACTCAAGAGGCAACATTTTTGGTCCAATCTTAATGAAAATAGATCAGAATATTTGTCTCCATGAAATCACTAGGTTAAACATGTTTACACTGTTATGGTATGTTACTCAGGTGAGCAACCTTAGTCCATCTTGGCCATCTTGTTACTTAAATGTTAGGTAAAAGTTTTATTTTGATGAACATTCACTCTACCTCTGTTATTATTAAATGGTTTTAATTCAAACTTAAAATAGTTGTTTGGCATCATCACCCACATCAGTGAATGCTAATGACTCCATGTGTTGCAGGAAGGTATTTAGTTTGTAACTGTAATTTCCCATCAATTGAAATCCTCTCAAAACTGGTAAAATAATTACTTATATTTGGACAAAACTCACCGTCTTTGCCGTTCGACAGCTGCAAAAAGGGCAAATATAAAAGATTCAGTGTAAGTAATATTTCACTGGTACTACCAGTTAGTAAGTTCATACTCTGAACAATACGTCAGAGAAATGTGGGCAAATTTGACCGATTATGACGTTGGCAGCATTAGATTATATTTTTTCTTTACACAAAAATTACCGTTAGGTAGCAAAGCGAATACGCCGATAATCCGGAGTTCACCGATTATTGTTCCAGTTCACGCAATGTAATTCAGCAATTAAACTGAATAGCTATTAACTACTGCTGTTATAGGGAAGTGGTAGAGTGGCTGCCATAGGTGTGAGCGGTCCTGGGTTCGAGTCCCAGTTAGAGCTTAACTATTTAGATTCTGCTAAAGCATAGTTTTGCTGTTAATAGACTGTTCCAGATGTTCTAATTTTTAGCACACAGTATCATGGATCGTTATTTAGCAATCCAGATAAAAATTGAATGTTAAATCAAATGCACCCAATTAGAAAATATTGACTATATTATGTCCCTTAGATGTTTATGCTCTCCATGTTCAAGAAGAGTTACATTTCCTTGATCACAAAATTTTCGTTAACATGAAAATATTAAATGCTCATAACTCCACGCTTCTGGTTAAAACATTGTCTATATTTCTGTTTTTGAGAAATATATGGACATTTGTCTTCATTCCAAAGCTTTTTAACTTCAAACCTATGATTTGAAAAACTTAGGTACTATCTCTACATTAACTGTAAAAAGGGGTACTTATGAAAAATAAACTGACTGAATGGTAAACAGTGCAGATCATGATCAGACTGCATGGATGGGCAGGTTAATCATGATTTACACTGGTCGCAAAGACAGAATCAGTCGTGTCCAGCATGATAAGAGTTAACATATATTCTGCTGAGTTATGGAACTTTGTTTTTTGTTAGCTCACCAGAGCACAAAGTGCTCAAGGTGAGCTATTGTGACCGGTCATTGTCCGGCGTCCGTCGTGCATCTACATTTGCCTTGTGAACACTCTAGAGACCACATTTGTGACCCAATCTTTATGATTCTTGGTCAGAATGTTAGTCTTGATGAGCTCTAGGTCAGGTTTGAAACTGGGTCATGTGGGTCAAAAACTAGGTCAGTAGGCCAGATCAAAGGAAAAGCTTGTGAACACTCTAGAGGCCACAGTTATTACCCAATATTTATGCAACTTGGCCAGAATGTTTGCCTTGATGATTTCTAGGTCAAGTTTGAAGCTGGGTCATGTGGGGTCAAAAGCTATGTCACCCGGACAAATCAAAGGAAATACTTCTGAAAACTTTAGAGGCCACAGTTGTGACACAGTCTTTATGAAACTTTGTCAGAATGTTTGTCTTGATTATTTCTAGGTAAAGTTTGAAACTAGGTCATGTAGGTTCATGGTTTCCGAAAGATAACTCATGAAAGGCTTGACCGATTTTAATAATTTTTGGTACACAAGTGTAACATTAGAAAATACATGTTAAGTTTGAAATTGGGGTCAGTAGGTCAAAGGTCAAGGTTGAATTGACCCTGAACAGTTAAACGGTTTCCAGATGATAACTTGAGAATGCTTGCACCTAGGATCATTAATTTTGGTACACAGGTGTAACATCATAAAATGCAGGTTAGTTCGACTTTGATGTCTGTAGGACACAAGGTCACAGTGACTCGGAACAGTTAAATGGTTTCCGGATGATAACTTGAGAACACGTTTGGGCCTAGGATCATGAATTTTGATACACAGGTGTAACATCATGAAATACAGGTCAAGTTTTACTTTGAGTTCAGTAGGTTAAAGGTCAAGGTCACAGTGACTCGGAACATTTAAATGTTGTCCGATGATAACTTGAGAACGCTTGGGCATAGGATCATAAATTTTGGTACACAGGTGTAACATCATGAAATACAGGTCAGATTCTACTTTGAGGTCCGTAGGTCATAGGTCAAGGTCACAGCGACTCGGAACATTTAAACGGTTTCCGGATGACAACATGATAACGCTTGGGTCTAAGATTATAAATTTTGGTACACAGGTGTAACATGATAAAATACAGGTCAGGTTTGACTTTGACGCTAGTAGGTCAAAGGTCAAGGTCACAATAACACAAACAGTTAAACGGTTTCCAGATGAAAACTTGAGAACACTTGGGTCTAGGTTAATGAAAATTATAGGGAGGTTGGTTATGACCAGCAGATCTCAAACTGATTTTGAGGTCAGTAGGTCACAGGTCAAGGTCACAGTGACCCGGAACATTTAAACGGTTTTCAGACTATAACTTGAGAACGCTTGGGCCGAGGATCATGAAACTTCATAGGGAGGTTGATCATGACCAGCAAATTACCTCTACTGATTTTGAGGTCAGTAGGTCAAAGGTCAAGCATGTTCACTGGCGACATTGGCTTAGTTCTGTGACAATGACATATTGTGTGGGTATAATTCGTCTCTCCTGTGATAACTCTAGTTTTCATTAAAATTGATCTATAGCATCATTGTAAAGTCATCTCTCAAATTTGTTCAAATGAGGGCACATGCTGTGTTTTATGCTTTTATACTGATCACAAATATTATTATTCATGATTCTGTGTGTCATAAATATATTCACTGTCATATGGTGAAGGTCTTGGACCTTCTTAATTCATCCGTCACATTAGCTGATGTACTCAATTGCCCTTACAGTTACCATACATGGTATGATTAGGCTCCCAAATGTTTTGGGGATTAGTAGGTCAAGGTCATACAGATCAGAGGAACAACCCATCATGGGGCATACACGTTCTTCAAACAGCTCTTATGAATATGTGTATCTTGACTGATTTCTTTTTTTTATTTTTCAGGTATCCATCAAACAGAACTGAAAGCCAAGCTGTGATTTTTGAAAATTTAATATAAAGTTCTAAATGGAAATACAATTTGAAAAGCACAGACAACTTCTTGTATTTTTAAGCTACCACTTAACCATAGTGTTAATTGATTGATTACAGACATAAATGTATGCCGTGAAGTTCAGTTTAAAATGACTAAATATAAACGCTGTAACAGGAGGATTGGTCAATAGCTGAAAGGTCAAGCTCTAAGGCCATTATTCACAAGCCAAATGCTTTTGTGTCTCTGAATCTCGTATAGGGAGAAGATGTCAAAAGGTCGTATTTATGCCCAACTTTGAAGAATATGTGGTGAATTGTTTTGCTCATTGTTGGTCTGTCGGCATCGTTTTAATAGGAATGGTCTCTGTCCTGACGTTCGTCCGTAACATTTCTATCGCTAAGTATATATCCTAAACCCCTCCAAGGATTTTCATGAAACTTTGGTCAAATGATCACCTCATTAAAACAATGTGCAGAACCTATGAGTCAACCGTGTCTACTCTGTATCTCCTTAACCCCTTGAAGGACTTTCATGAAACTTAGGTCAAATGATCATCTCATCAAGACAATATGCAGACCTTGCGAGTCAGCCGTGTTGGCTCAATGTCAAAGGTTTGAGCTCTGTATCTCCCAAACCCCTTGAATTATTTTCATGAAACTTTGGTCAATTGATCACCTCATCAAGACAATTTTAAGAACTTATGAGTCAGCCATTTGGCTCAAGGTCAAGGTCACAACTCAAGGTCAAATGTTTGAGCCTTCATTTTGGGTCTGCTCTGTATCTTCTAAACCCCTTGGAAGAATTTTCAAATTCATAGATGTCATATAATCAACAACGTCAGTGCTTCCACCCATTACCATCAGCCCTTTCATTATCTATCTGTAAACAGTTTCCGACCAATATTTCAAGAGTGCGTTGGCCTTCTGACGCTAAGCTTTATAGAATTGTCTGTGGTAAGTAGACTTCTATTGTCACAAGGACGTTGAGACTGAAAACTTTGTCTGCTGTATACTTGAAGAGTGCTGTAGCTGACAGATTTAGAACTACAATATGATTTCCTGTCGTCATCAAATGATAATTACGGGTCAGTTGTTTGAAGGTAATGGTGACCTCTAGACTGAAAATGTTCTCCGGCCAATATCCGAAGAACCCTTTAGCCTACAGCCTTTAAACGTCCTAGGGAGATTGAATGTAAATGACCTATACTTTTTACGTGTCGGTATGTCGGAGGTCCGGGTCACTGACCCTTAGACTGAAAAGTTTCTGCTTAATAACTATAGAACACTTGCTCCTACTCTTACTTCACAGGGGGCCTCCGTGGCCGAGGGGTTAAGGTCGCTGACTTCAAATCACTTACCCCTAACCGACGTGGGCTCGAGCCTCACTCGGGGTGTTGAATTCTTCATGTAAGGAAGCTATCCAGCTGGCTTACGGAAGGTCGGTGCCCGCTTATGATGAAATAATGCACGGAGGGGCACCTGGGGTCTTCATTCACCACCAAAGCTGGAAAATCGCCACATGACCTATAACTGTCGGTGTGAATTAAACATCAGCAAAAAAACCTAACTTCACAGACTTATTTTCTATTTTCAACATATGACACTTGAGGTTTTTGCTGTTGATGAGTCAAAGTCAAAGTGAAAAAGATGCTCATTCATATGATTTACATACTAAGGGTTTGAACCTGTATTGAAGTATGGGAAGTTTTTTGTTATCACTAGGTTAGGAAAGAAACAGCCATAAGTGTCATTTCGTCATGATCTGTACGAAACAAGGCCGGAATGTTTATTTTCTTAAAATCACGACCAAGTCTGAAATTTGGATCAAAAACTAGATCAAATCGCAAAAATACACGTTTACAACTAATGTCACATTTTCTACTTCATGTTTTTGTTTTGATGAATTCAAGTTACAAACTGTTCATCTGCGAGCAAAATATACGTCACTAGTTGAAATCATAGAAACTATCACACTGTTTCTGTACACCTGTCCTGTCAACTTCAAGTATTTCGACAGAGTAAGATAGGTATGTCTGTCAGTTAGAAAAATTCTGAATAGTACATGCAATAACTAATCACAGGTGCCCATCCGGGCATTCTTTTAAGAACGAGTGGACACTTTTATAAATACTGACCTCCCGTAAGCCATACTGACAACATCCTCACGTGATGTTTCGAACCCACAGCGAGGCAAGTGATTCGAAGTCAGCGACCTTTACCACTCGGAGACACCATTCATTAATCTTACCAAGCAACTGGTGCAACGCAATGCATGGAAACATGGTACCGTACATTGTCTTGTGTATATTTCTACACATTCATAGTTATTTTAAGCATATAAACCAACATAGTGGCTTTGCGACCAGCATGGATCCAGACCAGCCTGCGCATCCGCGCAGTCTGGTCAGGATCCATGCTGTTCGCTAACAGTTTCTCTAATTCCAATAGGCTTTGAAAGCGAACAGCATGGATCCTGACTAGACTGCGCGTATTCGCAGGCTGGTCTGGATCCGTGCTGGTCGCAAAGCCACTATGTCGGTTTTCTCATGGCGCGGCTCATGTATTACCCAGAGGGACTTGAAAATCTTGCAAATTGGGCCGTGATAGATCGGATCTTTTTCAATGGTGTATCCTCTGTAGTTTATAGGGCATTTAACAGGGCCAAAATCATTTCAGGTTATGTAAAAAAAAAATCGTACTGTTTTTAAGTTTGTACATCAGTTCCATTGCCTGTCCTATGGTTTCCCCAAATGTCCGAAAAATTGCCCCAAGTTATGTTCAGGGTATGTTCACATCAACAGTTTCTTTATTTCTTACACAATCCTTCAAATTATAACAATTCTGCGTGACACTTATCAATATCCAGAATACTATACTCAAACCGTAACAAGGAACCATACTTTTATACATTCTTTCATGGCACATATATAAATTTTATATAAAGTCTTCAATGATGCATGCATAGGTCTCAGTTCGGCAGTCAGTTTTAAATGTCTTGTTTTGTATCATTTTCACATAACAGTTCTGTCAGAAATAAACATTATTGCTTGAAAATGAAGGTTAATTTTCACAAAAGGCGCGTTTCCGGATTTAGACCGTTGAAAAACTGAGATTTAGTTAGGGAATACATGTATGTAATGGAAGTATAAGACGGGTGATGGTAATGATGGCTCCAAGATTTTTAGTGAGAGTAGTGAGTTTTCTAGAAAGATCTTGAGGTATCATTCCCGTGAAAAATTAAGAAAGAAATTTGGTGATGATTTTAAATTTTTCATAATACATGGCCGTTTTCGTCATCCCAATTCACAATACAAACATTAGCATTTTACTGTAGCTCGGAGTAAACCGAAAATATCGTAATTGATGGCTTATATCTTTATTTTTAAAACGATACCCAGTAAGCTTTAGGGGTTTGAGCGTCGCCTGATCAATCCGCTCGCCTATTCTTCCGTTTTCATTGAATCGGGGATCCTCGGTAATGTACGTTATATCACGAATATTAACGGAGGCTCCCTAGGGTTATGTTTGTGTCGTCTGCTATTTTTTGAATCGGGGATCCACGGTAATGTACGTAATATCACAGATATTAACGTAGGTTCCAGGGGCAATTCATCCGTGTGTTTGTCCATGCAGTCTTTGTGCACACTTGTCATGTTTTTTTTTTCTTTTTAATATGTCCAATCGTCGTGTCTGAATGAGAAATTGAATGAGAGAAAGAAATACATTGGTCTGTTTTTTTTTTAAATCCCTTTGCACTTTTCACCGCCGAATTCCTTCGGCCCTCAGAACAGTCTTTCTACTCCTACGATCTACTTTCCAGGGATCTAATTTCCAGATTTTAGTTCTACTCCTAATTGTAAGATGGTAAATCTTACATATACTATTTGGCCTACTTCAAATTCAAATCATTTTGAATTATTTAATTCACTTCAGTTGTGGTAAAAAATATTTAGATATATTGTTGATACTGTATTTTGTATTTCTTTACACAATGCGTGAGTTATTGTTTGTGCAATTTTGTATTAGGCCTATTTCATCTTATGTTAGGCTTTTTATATTACGGAATAAGAAAGAGAGTAACGAACCGACGCCGGGAATTGCTGTGACAATAGTAAAATAAAGGCTTTGACATTATTATAGTTTGTTTGATAAAAAGATGACTTAATGCCTTGTGGTTACACAGTTATATACAAATGGCTGTGATCATGCGCGTAGCGTGGCATACTCGGTTACTCAGCTGAGTATCATTTAAGATCCAAAAATAAAAAATAAAAAGGTTAAAAACTCCATATAAGCAATAATAAACAGATCAGGAGTAGGTATGGAGGTATGGACAATGTCATAGCATATGAGTATGCTGTTGTCTTGGTCCTTGACTTTGTTATAATTTTTTGTGACGGCAGACTGTTGTTGCTCTTTTATCAAAATTTCTATCAAAATTTCTAAATTTTGTTTTTTTCTTGCTCTACTTGCTCTTGTTATTGTAAATACTTATTTAAATCTAGATATATTTAAAATTCTAAATACACATGATTTCAGATGCATATATACTATAGCTGCTATTGACCATAAGAACAATCTTCCTAATGGCAATTGTCCATCAATAGTAAAATAACAATTGTGTCTGTAACAACTATGAATTCACATGGCTCGATTTGATTTCCAGTTAAACAAAGACGGAAATTTTGTGATTTATTGTTTAATTTACCACGGTTCAGATGCTTCAGTATTTAACCACTCGGGCTAACACCTTGATGGTTCAATTCCTACGCATCTGAACTCTGAACCGCGGGAAATTAGACGATAAACCACTCGAAGGCCTTGATTATTTGTTAATTATTTCCTGTTTCGCTACGCTCAAACAAAATTAAATTATCTATCCCATAATCAAAGAGAATCAACGGGAGCAAAAAGAACAAATTCATAAATTAACATTTAGGCTTTGTTATCCGCATTGCCATAGTATAACACTCAACATCAGTCATATAAACTATCAATTCATTAATTTCTACCTTATGAATATACTTTCTGGGTCATTATGCTAAGGAGCACCTACTCATCCCTACTTCACCCGTCGTGGGAATGGGGACTATAGAGAAACAAAGTTTCAACACCAGTCACCTTCTTATGCCCCGACGCCCATTTCCCAAAATGTATTGCCAGAAAAATACATCAATCAAAATTATTTAACGCATGAAATAATTATACATCCTACACCTCAATACCTTTGAAATACGGTAATGCCTCGATTTCTTTTAACCTAGGATACACATATGTAATAAATGCTCATAACCAGCATTTACGGTAAATTCTCTTTTAAATATTGCAGTTGAAGAATAATGTTGTAAGCATTATATTGATTTCTATACCAAGGTTATTTTAGCCATCTGTTGCATGTTTACAAGTTGCATGTTGCATTTTAATATAACAGTCGTCCTTGCCATGAACATTGATTTTCAAAAACATGTATCTCTACATCCTTGGAAATCAAGTAAATAATGATACAGAGACAAAAGTCTTGTGACAGATGTTAAGGCTGAAATATAAAATCCAAGTTCACGAAACGATAATAAAGGAAATGTATAGACGACATTAGTAATTAAATATTTGAACTTGAAGAATGAAATAAGAATCTATTGAAATAGCTTCATTATTTTTTTCTGTTTTGAAATTGTGCATAGGTCAGTGTTTGTCCTCAGCAGTCTAATCAGTTCCTAGGCAGTTTATAGTATTTATTGCAAGATGATTTGCATATATTCCGTTGTAACACGTATGCAGACATGTGTACTTTATTTAAGAACTGAATGCTATTTTCTGGGACTTCTTGCAAATTCATGAATCGCGCTAGCGATTCTTTTGATTGATTGGCAAGAAGCCTTCCAGTGTGGTTCATGCCCATATAAACGCACAAAAATACCGTTCAATTTTACGACAGCTTGCTACAAAAATAACTGATTTACTTTCCAGGAGTATCAGAAAATCAAAATAAATGTCAATATATCGATCTTTTAGTCACAGTAAAAAAAGACCCGCCCACGTTCAACTATAATTCTGATAAAAATACAGTTCCTGGTTTTATTTAAAATATGTTTAACTCCAGTGATAATTTATACAGTCATATCATTCAGCTGTGATCTTTGACGTAAGAAAAATTAGTTAAAGCTATAATTAAATGTTTTTTTTTGAATGCTTTGGCGTCCAATTTTGAAAGAATGTCTGGAACGAGGCCATTTTGTTCATGTTTTTGGTGAAGGACGTCAGATTACGCGTGCAATCTCGCGGAAAGGACCGTCATTGATATTATTACTGCAATGTTTAACGCTTTTGTCTTTCCATAGTAAAATGTATAGTGAATGCAAATTTTGTATACAACAAATAAGTTTGGAAAAAGAGCTCATGTTGCTTATTTTGTGAATAACAAATTTCGTCCTGAATAAATAAACAGCCTAGTTCAAGTCCTTCCAAAATGCCAGCCCCACCCCTCTCACCGACCCCGATTTGTATCGTTCATCAACTTATATAGACCTTTCTTTACATTCCGAGCCGTTTGTGAATATTTTGTTCAAAACTGAGGAAGCATAATTTTGGTGAGAAAAGTCACCAGAAGCCACCCTGCTTTCTCTAGGTTTGCTCTAAAGTTTCCACGGGGGAGGCTCCTCGGACCCAGCCGGAGGAGTGGATTCCTCTCCCCCACACTCTTCCCTTGAATAACATCTAAACTGATCACGCTACGCCCCTGGTGATTAAGATGAAAATGTATTTCAGATTATACACCAAAGCACAATCCAGACTCGCAAAAATCACGATTTTTCGAATTGTTCGTAAATTTCTTCAACGTCAGATCTTCTGAATATGATGTACGCATAAAAATTGCTTTTTTACCAGTCCGAATTCAAACAGACGAAATATGAACACTTGAATATCATCTCAGCCAAAGAGCTATAAAAAGAAGTATTTTATACTTCTTTGTCTCAGCTAACTAGTTTTCCGGTGCGAATATTTTTGTTTGTGTTTTGGAACACATTTATTTTAAACATTTATCTCTCCGCCGAAGAAAACTTTTATAAAATATGCTTATTAAATAAGATTCATAAATTTTATTACATGTTTATGTTTAGGAGGCAGTAAACAGTTTTCTGAGCTTCTCGGCTTAGAGTCGCCTACCTAACTTTCAAAACCTCACACAAAAGTCTGTAACCACACACCTGAAATAAAGATATTGCAACATTAACACCACTGTATGTCTATCGTTACAAATCATCTACAATACATCTCTAATATCTAGTTTTCTGTTTACAAGACCTGAATTTTGTGCTCTCCCGGTCGCGGAAACTGATGACGAAAAAAGCTAAATTTGCCGATTTTTAAATCGCTGCAGAAAATTCCCTGAAAACGATAGCCCCAACTGCTACACTGTTCCATACTCCAGTAACACTGTAAAATCTGAAAATAAGCTCAAATATATGTGCCATTCGTACCGTTGTTTCACTGTTCCAGTTTTCCTGAGGCCCCTGCTAAAATGACAACCCCACTTTAAGCTAGCTCAGAGGAAGCATGTATACGCTCCTGCACGTCATTACGTCATACTATCAAGATCAGGGCTACTCAACAGTTTTTTTTTTAAATAAGTGAAACTCAATTCTAGCCGCTGAAACTTCAATTCTAGCAATTATTATTATTTAGAAGTTCAAATATGCCCTTCATTCCGTAAATTGCCTCTTATTTGTAAATTTCACCCCGGCCAATTCGACACTAACAGCTCAAAACTGTTTACTGCCTCCTTAGATTATGCCGGTTGTTTTGTTACTAAGCAAGTGCCCGTTTTATTTACACGACGTTAAAAACAATGTAGACTGCGTCACTGTGTTTAACCAGTTACGAGAAAGTTACGATGATTGCGATATGCGGACTTACGAGGACGTTGATAAGACGGTTTGCGAGAATCATAAATATTCTCGTAAATCGGAACTTACGAGAAATGGACCTCGCAAGTTTCTCGTAAAGTTACGATATTGATAAGACGGTCCCATACATTGTAAAGAAATTTTAACAACAGAAATAATAATAATTATTAAATGAAAATGAAACTACAAACAGCTTAACAGCTTAGCTGTATAAGTAACACCGGCATTATGTTCTCTTTATATGACATAAATGTAGATATTTTAGTACAGTCTGTAAACAATTGTTTCATCTTTAGTTTAATGTAAATAAGAATTTAATGTGAATAAAACTTTTAAGTAGCACTGCTTTAGTACTTTTACCTCTATTTCCTAGATGTAAGAAGGAATGATAGAATTTTCACTAATGATAATACCAGTATATATGCGTTTGTTTAAAATTATATCTGGCTTTTTGTAGCATTCATAAAGAATATAGACGCTTAAAACTACATAATGATTGAAATTATAGAACACATGCCATTAAAAGTTAGCGAAATATGATAACTTGTTTATGTGTTTATTTTGGAAAAATCGACCCATGTTATCGTTTGTCAAAATGCTGCTTCCTGATTAGAAGTCGTTTCGATAGGTAGTGAAATGTTATTATATACAGGCAAATACAAATTCATAAAGAACCTGGTAGAGTGCACATCACGGTTATGCTGCATGAACAATTTGATAAAATATTTCTATATCTTATTTCAAATCAAGTTTCTGGAAGAAATTAATGACATTGTTATCAATTCTATAACTGTGTAAAATCAATACAATGTGTACACTTAAGCATAGTGTAAACGTTACGTGAGACGTAAAAAAATTCTACGCTCTGATAATTATTCACTCGATGAATACTAGCTGATTACAAGTTTACTGGCATTTGACGGTAAGTTGTAGAAGATAACACGTTGCGTTTAACCGATAGAACAAGTTATTGTTTTATTACATTTCAAGTTATATAAAATTATATGTAAAGTGGAATTATGCGCATTTTGCGAGTAAAACTCACTGGCACCATATCAGAAAGAAAATGCCCCCGTACGTGTTATACCCTACCCCTAGGTATTCTATAAGAACCATGCTCATGAACGGGAAAATATACTAACCCATTTCAATCGCGTATTTCATACCTAAAACACGCAGTTCAGTAAATGTGTACTATTGATATTAAACAAGCGATAATTTATCTTCCATCGTACACCAGTCACATTGTCTCAATATTCCATATTGCAGAGATGCTCCATATGTTTTGTGCTTTAGTCAACGTTACAGAAAAAAATTGCGTGAACTCCCCTAATGAACATCCGGTCTAGAGGTCACGGCAGTGTGCACATGTTAAACGAAATATAAACAAACAAAAACAGAATGCAATATATTCACAGTTTTACGATAAGACTCGAAATGATGAATGAAATTCATCTTGTATATGATTTTGAATTTGAAATCATACATTGGTATACATCTATTCTGTTTATTTAATTCATTTTGCACATTTATGCTGCATTTAAACATTTTAGCGTACACGTGTAGTAAAATGACGACTGACATACATTTTCACATCAGCCAATCAGAGTGTGTCTGTAATCTAGACCGGAACTTCACCAGGGAAGTTCAAGCAAGATTTTTGTGTACCTTTGATAAAACTGTAAACTACACGTTGTTTTTCTAAGATAAAAAGTATTGAAGAAATGTGACCAGTACACAACGGAAGATAAATTATCGCTTGTTTAATATCAATAGTACACATTTACTGAACTGCGTGTTTTAGGTATGAAATACGCGATTGAAATGGGTTAGTATATTTTCCCGTGCACGACCATGGTTCTTATAGAGTACCTAGGGGCAGGGTATAACACGTACGGAAGCATTTTTCTTTCTGATCTGGTGTCAGTGGTAAAACTCCAGCTAAAATTCAAACTGCACGCAGGAGTTTAGACTGCCCCCCGTCCCTATGTTTGTTCTTATTTACATATATCAGTGTTCTTCATTAAGTAACTCCAGAAGGTTGTATTTACATTGAGATTTTTATTGCCCCTGGCTCCAAATATATATGGTTCAGCCATCAGATAAAATTTTGCTATTTTAGAGGCTTAAAATTTTCTAATAAAATGTTTCCTATATTTATATAAAAAATATTAACCATGCAGCCAGGGAGCCATGGCCAGGCTAGCAGGAGTTGCTTATCTTCAACTTCAGAAGTCTCTGCCTGTAGGTAAGGAAGATCACTGCGTAGAAGATTGAAGAATAGAATCATTAATTTAATAGTCCGATTTCTTTATTTCTAACACTTATGCAGCATTATCGTAAAATTAACACATTTAAATGCACAGCAACCGAAAATTGCTTTCACAAAACATTCACCAAAAAAAACGAAAAAAAAAACACACTTTGCATGTGCAGTAAGATGCACATAATGCCACTTTAATTAATAAATCATATTGTATAGAAATGGCTGGAGCTGAAAACTAGGTGTTGTATAACCAGTTTAGTACAAGAATCTGAGTGTCACGGCCAGCTTTTACTAGGAAACTCGGCTCTTCCGTGACGATAATGAATTGAAGCAATGCTAACTAGGACCATGCCACCACTCGATCCATAGTACTGATTCCTTTATGTATGTGTTTTAGGTGAGAGAGGTAAGATGCCGGCTAACTACCTAACACGGGAAGCTCTAGTTAATTGCGTTGTTTCAGTTAAAAACATTTTTCAATTTTAATGCTAATATGGCTAATACACTAACTTACTTCTAAATTAAAGGCATCACGCTGAATTTTAAAGATATATGACCTTTCATATTCGAGTCATCGCTGTAAAGTAAGAGGCGTCTACTTACTACAGGTTATTAAACAATACTTTATATATCTCCTTACGTGAGTTTCTAATAGTTTCTCAAACATTTTTTTTTTACATAAATCTAAATTGCAGTCAGTCAGCATTTGTTATATTCTGGCGAGTCTTAATCTGTATTCCTTTGTCAGCTTTTAATGTAAACGTTCAATTCTTTCAATGTAGGGGCGCGCTCAAGATAAAATATCTCTCACAGAGTAAATAAAAGTAATAAGAAGAACAAAAGGAAACTTGTTTCTTTTCACAAAAGTTATTTACAATCACAGCTGCAGAATGTAAGTGTCATGTGACATTTGTAAAATGCCTCACCTTACTTTGACCCGGTGTTATAATTTCTGGTCCTTTATATCATAGAGCAAGCTAGTTGTACTACAATACAAGTCCGCTTAAACTGGTGTTAGGGAGGATGGGTGTTGCACATTTCATTACTTTCTATAAACATTCATGAACAGACTCAAACCGAGACTATTATCATGTTGCCTGATCTAATAGTGTTCTTTGCTTCCAAAGGTTACTTTCATTCACAAATGTCAATGCTTGAATTTGTTGGAGAGAGGTAATGGAATGTACAGAATTCCTCATATACCAGAACGTCGGCTTGAGGGGGACTCTATGAAATAAGCCGATACTTTGAATAAACTCCATAATATCAAAGGGCCAGGAAATATATCAACATATTTATAAGTTCTACTAGTTTTTTTGCATCTTTTGAAGTGTTTTTCTTTCTTCCCTTTTGACATGCCAAAGAAATATTGGAATGCAAGGTATCAGTGTAGATTTTATGTGTCCTTAGAAACGTTTTGTTTAGGTAAAGTATATTTTGTGGATATAAACAATTGAGTGTGTATTTTATATCCTTGCATTTTTTTCTTTATTTCTTTAATTACTGGTACATCCTGTCTTGTGCTAAGCGTTTTCTTACATACAAATTGGAACTGAACCAACGAAATTTTAACACAGTTTAAAGCATATTATATCATTATCAACTTACAAGTAAAATGATAAAAGACAAAGGCTTAAGTTAAGCAACTAAAGACAGCTGATATTGTTTTCAGGTATTCAACTTTTTATTTTGGGCAAACTTTCCCCAGAGATTCTTTTGCAACAAAAGGTTTTCTCATTGTAGATAAACAAACAAACAGCTTTCTATTGTTTAAATATGTTAAATACATCTAAATTATCATGTCCGAGTTCTAAGAAATTACTTTCTTTATACTTTTGTATAAATCAAAATATATCCAAGTTAATCACAGTTTAACACATGTACTCCTATTAGTTTGTACTGTTATATAATATCTACTCATTCATAAAGTGCAATTCTCCCAACATTGAATTACTTTCCTCGTGACCCTTTACTGATTATAGTAGTATATCTCGTCAATGACATTCCTTATTTACTCACTTGGATCAGCTCACGATTTTATCGTGCGCTGGTTACCTATAGTACAATACTGAATTTCCATGCTAAATTAAATACTTTAAATAAATTAAGCGGACAAATGAATATCACTGTCCCCTACCCTACCTAATACAGAGTTTACTATAAAATTTATAAAAAAGAAGTTATTGCTATGTACTTTCTATTTGTTACCCATATGTATGTTTTTTCTGATTTGTTTATTACATTGTCTGTTGTTGCACATGTAACCTGACGTAATAAAGAAATATTGTATTGTATTGTATTGGCAATCTAAATCTCAATAAAACCAAACCTGTTACTAAACTTCTTTGCGTTATATGCTTCGCAATGCTTAACTTAAATGCTCTGTTTCTGCGGGTATTGCGCAAAAAGAAAATGCTGTCAAATATGTAAACATAATGCTACATTAATGTCGACTAATACAACAATGTATTAAATATTTATATATTTGTTTACATACCACTTTGAATATCCGATTCATTTTAAAAGCACAACTTGCTACCACGAAAACCAATTCACTTCTATACAAACTAATCATAAATAACTAAACTGACAAATGTTTTAATTACGCAGGATGTAAATATTGAAACCAGTGATATTTTTAATATATAAAAAATTATGAA
>NW_026462693.1:0-70560 GCF_021730395.1 Mercenaria mercenaria | reverse complement strand
GATCTGAAGTCAGCGACCTTAACCACTTGGCCAAGGAAGTGTTTATTCAATTAGGACAGATTTGTTTCCTGGTCGGAGAGCTCACGGACTTTTATTGCAACAATTGACGCAAAGGAAGTTTATACTTTTATTGGAAACAACTCACTTGTAAAAATATCATGGGATAGGGTAAAGTTTACGTCTACCATTTTTTCACAGTTTGTTTAAAGTAACTATCTGTTTGTCAGTAAATGTATATATGTCAAACAATTACAGCAATAAGAAATTCATAAAAAAGGAATGAAGTGCAAACTTGATATTCAAGGTCAAAGGTCAAATTTATGTAAAAATCACAAAAATCGGCATATTTGAAATTTATTTTTATTCTTGAAATATAGTTTGTTATCATAAGTCACTTATCTTTATTTATGTAATATGCATATATCGTTCAAAGTCAGAAATGCAAACCTTATTGCAAAAAGTCAAGTTCAACCCCGATAACTGAAGGCAAAAGTTCATTTCCATGCAAAAATGTGATAAATGGTACCTTTACCTTTTTCTTATCTGTTTAATATGTCTTCAAATTATTAGGCGCTGAAATTAATTCGTCTAAATGTTTGTATGTCAGGCAAAGTCAGCAGGGCAGATGTAACCCCAAAACTGCAAAGGGTAAAGCTAATATTAAAGGTCAAAGGTCAAATTTCTATGAAATATCGCATGAATAGCTTCCTGTTCGAAATATAACAGATAATTTTTATCATTATTAGTAATTGCTCACAATCTATTTTAATGTATATTATCCCACAATGTCAGTAATAAAATATCTCTGAAATGAGTCATTTTCAAATGTGATATTAAGGGTCAAGGGTCATTTTCAAGTAAAATAATGAAAAAAAATAGCTTTTTACTTTTTCTCGTTGTTAATAATATATTTTCGATATTTGTCAATGATATCAAATCATTTTATGTTTAAACGTTAGACGATGTCTTATCTGCACATATAATTTCAACACATTTAAGGTCAAAAACAATATCAAAGGACAAAGGTCAAAAAAAGCAAGTAAATTGTTGCAATAATATCACCTATTTATAATATTTTTATTGTTTCAAAGTATTTTTTGTAATTTAAGTAACTGATCGCTGTTTATTTTACTGTATAAATGTCAGAGAATGTCATGGAAAAGAAAATAAATCAAGGTCAATCCTGGTATTAAAGATCAGGTGTCATTTTTGTGTATAAGATCAAAATATAGCATATTTACTCATTACTTTGTTCAAAAATAGCTTGTTGTTATAATTCACTGTTAGCTAATAATTTTAATGCATACATGTCAAGCAAGGTCTGCAATGTAGGTCTTAACCCATTAAGTCAAAGCCAAACCTATTTTCAAAGGCCAACGGTCAAATTTGTGTAAAAATTCGCAAAAACAACTTTTTTGCAATGATTTTTCTTTATTGTTTTAGAGTATTTTGTCAACAAATAGTAGCTAATCACTAACTAATTTAAAGTATATATAAAAATGATATCAATCTCGAAATAATCATGAAAAATTAGTCAAGGTCATACATGATATTAAAGGTCAAAGGAGAGGGCCTTCAAGAAACTCGCCATCATAAAAAAATAGGCTGTAACAAGTTTTGGAGCAAATGCAAAGATCCTACGGCAGGTGTACACAAGCACCGTACGGTCCATAGCATTCTGTTTATTGGTAATTGCTTCCATAAACAGTAAACATAAACAAGAGAAGATTCAAAATTCAGGCCTGAGAATAATTCTCGCGGTATTGATAAAAAACTTTAATAAAAGAAATAGAAACAACAACCAAACTTGAGCCATTAGAGACAAGACGTGAGTACAAAGCCTTTGTGCAGGCAGAGAAGGCAAAGAGACTACCATCGCGCCCACTCTATACAAAGCTCGAGAGCAGAATCAAGAACAGACTAAAACGACAGAGTCTCAATCACATCTCTATTGCACAAAGTGACAGCAGCAGCTCTGGACACAGGGGCAGAGCCGCTTGTGCCATATGAATTGGTTCTCAGACAATGTGCTACCAAAATCAGATTGGAGTTGCAAGGAGTAGAAGAAAAGGGAACTCACTAATAATCTCTTACGCTAGAAATGATCAATGAGCGCTATCCAGCACACCCTTAGATCCAAGCATATACCAATGGATCAGTGAAAGCCCCAGTTCAGAATACTGGGTGTGGTGCCTTCATTAAATTTCCTAGGATGGCTACCGACTAGATAATCCCTCTTTTTTTCTTTTTTTTTAAGAAAAAAATAATTCTGTAAAAATTCTGACTTCATCAGTCCTAGCTCTGATTATCTAGTCTGGTAAACTCTGGTCAGAGCTTGTGACCGATATCTCATGATAACCCGTTAGCTGACCGATCACAAGTATGGTACACTGCAATAAGTTTCTCCTGTGGATAGAGATCTTAATCAGCAGTTAGTTCACATGTGGTCATCAGATCTTCATGAGCTGAGGTTCAGTTTTGTGTTACAGTTTAATCTGGTTAGTTTTAATCATACACGAAAAAAAATCCGAAAGGTCTGAATTGCCCTTAGTCTCCTATTTTAAGTATGCAGAAACTATAACACCTAAATGAAAACATGAAATGGTCTTCTTATTGGTTAGATTGATAAATAAATATATATGAACTATTTAGAAGTGAGTATGTTACTTTGATACCAGTAATTAAGTCTTTGGAACATGGTGGGGGTAAGATAAGAGTGAGGTTAGGTGCACCATAAACCGGTTTAAACTCCCCAGTGGTGGTTTTGCCACTGACCGTTCCAAGGCGGTGCCCAACTGTGTTCCTGTATTTATTTGTTTTGTCCTTTTGTGTTTCATTTATTGTGTTGTGTGCGAGGGTTGTTCGTGTGTGTCTTTGGGGAGGCTGTGTGTTTTGAACGTGGCTTTCCCTGTTGGATATTCTTCCTTGCTTTTTTATCAAATAGCACAGTGCATAATAAAATAAGAAATCAATTACTGTTCCATAAACAACAGTTTGGCCCACATGTAATAACATGTTACATAAATATATTCAATAGTGTATCCTCAGCAGCAAGTATTGCATTGCCAAAAGTGCAAAAGATATTTGTTTTAACATACACAGATATTGAATGATGTTGAACATTGGACATTATAAGGCACAATGAATATTTTAACAATGGATTCAGCATTAGATGTTTTTCAATAAAAAGGGTTAATATGTACTTAAGACATATTTAAATGGAAATGATGTTCTTTGATTTTTTCTTGATTTTTCAAAGAAAGTTTAGAAACAGAAACTCATTTTCTAAAGTTCATAATAAGACCAATTAAGCAATTAAGAGATGAAGTACTATACATGTATAGAATTAATCATCTGTATAATATCTATTTCTAAAGTAAATCATTCAAATGAAACATCAGAAAACATGATATATAAAAAGAATGAACAATATTATTATATTTACTATGTATCAGTTATCCATTTGGTATTCTTCCTAGTTCAATAATGTTTACCAAAATGCTCCCTATAACCTCCAGATAAAGGTTGTTAACAGCAGGGGCTGTTTATAAACCTGTGTGAATGGCAATAAATATCCTAGAACCACCATCCATGTAACATGATCATTATCAGATATTATAGCTTAACCTGAGACAAAGGTCGATCTCTAGGATTTAGGAGATGATCAAACCAATTTTGCACATGTTTTAAGAAGATAAGGGACATAATTATACAATATTTGAATAGCCTCAGGAGTTATCTCCTTTGAACAAAACATACGGTCTGAAAGTAGACTACAAATTTCCAGATAGCTCCACTCCCACATTCTCTCACCCAGACGGTAAGAGATGCTCCAACTATAAGGCCGAGATGCAAACACTCACATCGGCAACACTCCAACTGTATGAGCGAATAAACAAAATATTGTTTTCTCAACAGACTCCATGTCAGCTCTTCAGGCATTCAGGCAATGTAGCATTTCAGTGGATTCCTACACATTTGGACATAGTTGGAAATGAAGCTGCAGACAAACTTGCAAAAATGGCAACCAAGCAAATGAAGCTCCAACCTCCAACTTCATACAGAGAATCTTAGACTCTGCTGGAGAACACTTTGTGTCAGACGGAAGGAATATAAATGGAAGCTACCTGCTAAATCACGACAGTCTTCAAAACACTAAACAGGCACAGCCAGACAACTGTCTTCCGTCTTCGCACTGGGCACTGTGGCCTGAGATAACATATAAAGAAGCCGGATGTTGCAGAGACATATCAATGTGTATCTGAGGAATAAACACCATTCCACATCCTGAAGAGCTGTTTCTATCTGGAAAAAGCACCGTGACGCTAGAAGGTTTGCCCCGCAGACATCCCATTCAAAACCAAGCTGTCGGGAGATGCCAGCGACCTGCAGAATACGGTGCAGTTCATTGCCGCATCTTATCTTAAGATATAAAACGGCCAAAAGAAGATGTAACGTAGGTAGTAAGTAAGTAAGTAAAGGTTAACATTAAATTGAATTAACATCAAGTTATTTCGACAAGATATTTTTGAATAAGACAAATGAAAATGAGAAATTCATTTTGTTTGTTAACAAACTTGTAAAATTCATTCGAATACATCAAGAAATGGTCTTTAAGTATCTTTATTATGCTATTTCAGAAGTCTAGCTCTTGGTCAGGTTTTACTAAATTTGATAGGCAATCTGAATAGGAAAATGTCCGAGGTTCTTTTGAAAAGTATCGTTCTCATTAGATTTGTCTGTCGTGATAAACATTGTAATAAGGTACACGACTATTCAAATTTAAAACAAAGACATTGCCACATTTATATCTGGTTTACAAGAGTAACTAAAAACAACATGTGCTTATGTAGTATTATTGATTCTTTTAGATTTTCACATAGATAATGATCGAAATGACGAAATGAATATGTCGTTATAAGACATATATTTTGTTAACCGACGCCCGTGATCGAAGTAACGTGACATCATAAAAGCTATTTCACGAAATTGTTTTTTAAGCCGTGCTTTCATGGCTATGTTCTATCCACATTTATTTAAAAAAATATGGATTTCAAGGTTCACGGGACAAGCAATTATTTCAAACCTCTGAAAGGATATTATTTTAACGGATCCCTGCAAGTGTATAACAGAACAACGCAACCAAACAAGTAATAGTAGACATAGTTTAACTGCCTGGTCATTAGCGGTACTGAAACGCACAGTACTCCAGCGGAATTTTACATATTATTGTAAAATGGGCGACCTTTTACAGCCGCCGCACGGCACTTGAGGATAACATAGTGTAATGGCCATATTTCATATCTTAAACTGGATGGTAGTATTTAAATGAAATTTGGTCACTTTAAAGACATTCAAAATTAAAAACTTTTCACCGAGAGATTTTTAAAATTTTATTTTATTTTTTTTTTGGGGGGGGGGGGGATAATTGGTATTGAAGCCTATGGAAAATATATAATTTCTTTAATTATGAGACTCTAAACTTTAGTTTTGACAACGTTTTGCAGTAAAGAGCTGCATTATATGATTCTGATACAAATATAAAAAAGAAATCTGAAATTTCCCGTAGGAAAAAGGTGAAAATCAATTTTTTCTAGTTTTTAGGGGAGATAACTCATGAAAAAAAAATTATCAGGTAATCTAAAGGAAATTTTTGAGAACTTTTTTTCACTATATAACTTGTCAATATGCACCTTATTTCTATCGTTTGACATTTTAACGCTTACATTATCAAGTTGTATGTACGCTTTTGGTGAAATTGAGGCCTATTACACCATGATATCCTTAAATCAGAAAAGATTTAAAAAACAAAAACAGAAGCTATAACTATTCTCGCATCTATTTGAAAGATAATGCAAACACGCTACCCACATTGGTTTTTAACTTTTGTATATGCCGGCAATAAGGTATATCACCGGTACAATATACCATGAATAGCCCTCTAAGGGGTTTGGGAGATACAGAGCTCAAAACTTTGACCTTCAGTTGTGACCATGACCTTGAGTTAACATAGCTGACTCAGTTTTTGATGCGGCAATCATTTGACCCAACTTTGATGAAAATCCTTTAAGGGTTTTAGGAGAAACAGTGGACACAAAATGAAAGGCTCAAACATTTGACCCTAAGCTGTGACCTCGACCTTGAGCCGGCATGGCTTACTCATAAGTGCAGCACATTGCCTTGATTAGGTAATCATTTGACCTAAGTTTGTTGAAAATCCTTCAAGGGGTTTAGGAGATATAACGCGGGCACAAAATGGAAGGGTCAAATCTTTGACATTGAGTTGTGACCTTGACCTTGAGCTGACAATTTTTACTGATACGTTTTGCACATTGTCTTAGTGATGTGATTATTTGACCCAAGTTTTATGAAAATCCTTTAAGGGGTTTAAGAGATATGGAGCGGACACGAAAGTGTGACGGACAGGCGGACGGACAGACGAAAGGACGAACGGAGACCATTCCTAACCCTCACCACTTGTGGCTGGGGATTAATAAAGTGACATATATTTATATACGGTTACCAGCAGGAAGTAAAATTTCGAAGCAAATATTATATTAAATATAATAAAAACTACGAAGATGAAATATATATGATATTGATACAGTTGAGCAAGTTTGTATAGTATCAAACTCAATAGCCCAAGCTTCCTTAAAACTTGAACGAAATCTTATCGATGAAAAGAAGTCATTTTATAAAGAATAATGTAATTATTAAGACCAGAGAACTAAAAGCTGTTGTAAAAGACTTAGAAGTTGTAACACATAAAAGTCCTTCGATTGTATTAATGTAACATCGGACATTGTTTATTACAGTGGCATTTGTATTTATAGATATAACAATTAATACATTTATTTATTTATTTCAGTCTCCTCCATTTACAAACATCAAATACAATAAACATGGACTTTAATAGGCTATTGGCCTAATCCAAAATTCATGTAGGAAACTCTTATTACTTAAAATGTGTATAATTGAAAAAAATATTTTTAAACCAAAATCATGTATTTCAAAGCACCCGGTTCGATGAATCTATATTAAGTATGATTTTGATCAAGGAGTTGATATATATGTCAATAAAAAGATAGTAGTATTGAGTACATAAAATGAATAGGGAATTTTTTCATAAATTGAAATAAGGAGAGAAACAAGTGTTACAGTAATATTATTTTTATTCACTGTAAATGTAATCTATATCTGCTGGAATATTGAAATGTCTTCGTTAATGACAAATACTGTTGAAAAATGGCGTTAAACCAAAAACAGACAAACAAAACATACTATAGACAATGTCAGTTTGACCAGCATCTTATACACTTGAAACGACGTCAACAACGTCAAAATGTTATTACGCTATGACAAGAGTAATACGAAATGTTTGACACTTCTTGCCTTACTTCTAATGAATCAAGAGTTACACGCTTCATTTTCCTGTGGACATACTCAATTTATTGTTTGAAACTATCAACCGAAAAGATGCTGTTAGTGGAGGTAAATCATTTTATAAAAAAGTAAAAAAAATTGAAAGATAATGCTAAAGTAAGGTCGACTGATAGCAGTATGTATCAAATTTGTAATTGCTTACCATTCTGAAAGTCCGTTTCATTCTAAAACACAACATGCCACCACGAATAATATCTAACCCCATACAAATGAACTGACAAATGTTTAAATCTGCAGCAGGAAGTGAAATATTTAAGCTCAAGATTTTTCAAAATCAAATACTGATTTAAACATACAGAATACTATACTAGAGAGCTACACTTGATACTGCAACGGTTGAACAAGTCTGTTAAGTATCATATTCATTAGTCTAGCCGTTCAAATATACACGGTGTATTCAATTTAATAAAATAAAGACTTCGCAATATTCTTATTTCAAAATCTTAAAAGGTAATAATCATATTATTACACAGGATAACCAACATGTACTCAAACTAATTTATTTTAATGAGACAAAAGTAATAAATAAAATTGTACAACCAGGCGTCTTCAAAACGGAAATGACCATTTATTTTATTCTAACTGATAAAATACTGTTTTCTATTAGTGAGATATAGTCCATATCACTCATTGCATATCACTTATTGTAAATGCCGTTTTATTGGTGCATTGTGTATGAATTTTAAATTATTTGTTTAAAACGGGATGAAAATTGTAGTAGCACTTTGTTCTTTACAACATATTTTTTAATTCAAATTATTTTACTTAATGAGAATTTCATAACGTTATGCAGCAAAAAAAAAATAAAATCGAATAATAAAATAAATAAATAAATAAAATAAAATGGAACATTATGCTTTGTGCGCCTGTCTAACGTCACAAACGCCTGACGTCATGTCTGTTTACGCGCGTCTCTTCCCCGCGCTTATATTAAAGGCGCTCGCGACAGTGTTTCCAGACGGGTCAATATTTACTCCAACACCGTGCCAATTTGGTTGTTTCTTCTCGATGTTTCTCATAAAAGAGCTGGTGCAGCCTTCCTCGCATGCCCGGAATGATTGTCAATTAGCCGCGCATCAAAATCTATTATTGGGAACAATTACAAAACTGTAGCAAGCGTCCTTAAAAAATATTTCAAAATACACATTTCAACGTAATTAAAGATAAAATAAAAAGAAAATGTGTTTGTTTTGAGTCAATATGGAATATATCTCATCCCGAAGTGAGAAAAGTTTCACAATTTCACGAGCGCTTTGCTCCATATTCACTCAAAACAAACAAATATCCTCTGTATAGTGTTTGATGATTAACCTGATTTTTGAAATACGAAGTATCTAAATTTCAGAAGTCTTTTAGAGTAAATATTAAAAGCACTTTCTTATATAGCACGTTATATTTGTTGTGCCCTTTTGCAAAGAATGTTTACTAAGGCCAAATCAAAGCTCATCAATTAATTTGCTTGAAAACTACGATAATATGTGTTACGAGCGATTATTGTACTTAGCCGAAAATGCTTAAAAAGTTTAAACTGAAACTGAAACAAAATTGTTAATGACAAGGTTACTGCTAACAAAACTACGGAAAGCTTTTGATGCTAACTATTTCCAACAGAAACTCTAAAACAAGTCTGTGGTTGAGTTGTTATAGTCGCTGACATTGAATCTCTTGCCCCTCACCAAAGTGGGTTCAAGCCTCAGTCGGAGCGTTTTATTCTCCACGTGAGGAAGCCATTAAACTGGCTTACGAAAGTTCGTTGGTGTATGCCCGTGATTAAATAAGCAATGGGAGGTACCTTCGTCAACCGTTAAGGCTGGGAAGTCGCCATTCGACATATAATTGTGTCGGTGTGACGTTAAACCCAACAAAAAACAATACTTCTTAAATTTGGTATTGCAACCAGGAGTACTATGAGGTCTTGGTTTACAAAATACGGAAAATTGGCATCTGTGTATGTAAAATATTTGATAAAACTGTTAAACTTAGGTAAGCGATGTAGAGCTATGATGGATAAATGGTATATATTTTCGCTGCTTCTTATTTTTCGACAAATTTCCACTGTTCGATTGGAGTTTCTAATTTGATTTGATATAATAGCGACATCAAAGGTTTTTGCCACCTGTTAAACGTACACGGGCCTTTATTTGTAGAAACGAAATCAAAAAAAAATATACATTTCAAAAGCTTTTTCAGGAAATCAGGAAAATTCCTTGAAATTTTTAAATATGCTGATGGCTTTAATTTATATTAAAACGAGGTATTAACAGCATTGCAGACTTGTTGAAAGGGCATAATGCTAGTTTTGCACTCTACATGCAAAGCAAAAGATTAAATGAGAAAACAGCAGACGTAAAATACCAGTATACCAGTTACCAATTACATATTTTTGGTTTTATGTCATCTTCAGATATTCCTGTTAACATTCAAATTATTCTTTATTTATTAAGTCAAATTAAGCAAAATAATGATACATATTTACTTGTATACTTTGTCTATGAAAACACGTGCATATTTCATTTTATGAATGCTCTTTGCGTTTCATTATTCAAAACAATTAAGTTTTGAATGGTTAAGAAGGAAGTTAATGCTATCTTAACGGGCAATGCCATCTACAATAGGTTGTACAATGCTTAGCATTTGAAACCAAATAAGCCTCAAAAAGCGTGTACGGTGAGTTTATTTGAAATAAACATCTTTTAAATTAAATTAAAAAGAAGAATACGTGTGATTAACCAATACGTATTCAAAGGTATGCATCCAAGATTGAAATCAAATGTTTTAAGATTAACAAATTTTCTCCAGGTGGTAGTAGATTTAACTTTTAACCTTTTAGAAAACAAACTGTACTTAAGCACAATTTTGACGACTATCCAATATAAAAAGACAATTCACAAATCAAAGCTTACTGAATACTTACAATAATGTGAGATTTGGTTTTCTGAATCCTCTACATATAAAACTAACATTTAACATGGAAATAAAGCATAACAAAAATGTCAAAAGTCAAACTTATATAAATACAAATATATTTACTATGAACATTTGTTTTTTAATTTTGATAAAATATTTATAACAAAATAAAACATTAGTTAAAGAACAACATAGAAGTTTGTCGTATTACATATGAGAATACGATCAAATAAAGTAGGCAAAGAGGGTAGGTCATAGACAGTCACTGTTTATATCATTTAAATACTACATATAAATAAGAGAAAGTACTTTTTTCAATTAAGGACTGTGAATGTTTTCATTGCCAACGGGCAAACATTTTCTGCGTTGGATATGTTTCTTTTACTACTAAATAAGTTAGTGCTCGTATATACTACAACAAGAGCTGTCTCCATAGGATGACACATGCCCCCGCTGGCACTTTGAATGAATAGTTATGGCCGATGTTAGAGTTTAGGACCTTTGACCTACGGACCTGGTTCTTGCGCGCGACACGTCGTCTTACTGTGCCACACATTCATGCGTAGTTATTCTAAAATCCATGCATGAATGACAAAGATATGGACCGGACATGCCCATCATTGCACTATCATGAAATATGACCTTTAACGTCTAAGTGTGACCTTGACTTTTGAGCTACGGACCTGGCTCTTGCGCGCGACACGTCGTCTTACTGTGGTACACATTCATGCCAAGTTATTTGAAAATCCATCCATGGATGACAAAGATATGGACCGGACACGAATGCACTATCATGAAAAATGACCTTTAACGTCTAAGTGTGAACTTGACCTTTGAGCTACGGACCTGGGTCTTGCGCGCGACACGTCGTCTTACTGTGGTACACATTCATGCCAAGTTATTTGAAAATCCATCCATGGATGACAAAGATATGGACCGGACACGAATGCACTATCATGAAAAATGACCTTTAACGTCTAAGTGTGACCTTGACCTTTGAGCTACGGACCTGGGTCTTGCGCGCGACACGTAGTCTTACTGTGGTACACATTCATGCCAAGTTATTTGAAAATTCATCCATGGATGACAAAGATATGGACCGGACACGAAAATTGCGGACAGACTGACAGACCGACAGACGGACAGACGGTTCAAAAACTATATGCCTCCCTTCGGGGGCATAAAAATGCATTGATACTGTAAAGCACTGTGTTAGCTTATTCAGAAAAATACATTAATATAATAACCAAACATCTTGTGACGAAAGTACATGTATTTACATAGCTTCTATTCCTAATAACATAAAATCATGTTACATTCAGGTTTCTGATTAATCATAGTTACTACGCTTCTACTTGATCTCGATTAAGTGTCGACTCAAATACATTGAAATTCAACAAAGAAAATTGATGCCTTCAAAGTCATTAGCTGAAGGCTATTTAATTGACACATGAGATATCATATGAAATACAGCTAAAATACTTCTTTTGACCGACCACTTGCAAAAATGATGGATAGCTCTTTAAATGTATACTTCTGGAGTATATAACTTCTGAAAAGCTATTCATACAAATTATAATGATATAGAGAGTATTTGTAAGATAAGTAATAAGCTCAAACAAACTCAAATAAATAAAGTAATGAATATTCAAGTTCCTCCTCAATGTTTAATGACTGCTTTGTAGAACACGGTGACGGGCGAATATTGGCTTTTCGTGATTTCCTGATTTACAGATTCATATAATCTGTGTTCCCGGGATCTGTGATACCTGAAAAATGATAATATTATAATATTAAGTTAATACTAATAATATTATACTTTGCATCAATATGATATAACGTTGCTTATACCATATATATGACACATTTCCACACGAAGGGTCCAAGATCCAATGTATCAAGCAGATTTTCGCGCTGACAATTTGAGAGTCTAAATGTCTACTTCCTACGGAAGCCTATTAGGGACATTTTGTCTTAGTTTTTATGCATTACCTCTTATGTGTGATGTATTATGCGTTACGTATTATTTATTACCTCTTAGATTATACACGTAAGGTAGAGGTGAAGCGGGAAACATGAACTGAATCCTTTACTGGTATGTAGAATGTATACAGTTTTCTTTCACAAAGCTCGACCGAATAGCTTTGTTAACTGGAATCTACATTCCACATGGAAAGTCTGATCTAATGTACTTTGTTACCAAAGTATCTGATCGGTATGATTTTGGCAAGAAAGTACGCTAAGAAGATGTCAATATGTGCTATGAAATGTGTGGTTCCCATAGGAAGATAATAGCCAAGACTCAGAATGTCTAGTAAGACTGCTAAAACCTATAGTGTTCAAATTTCCATACATGTACAAGTTGCTATATAGAGAGCTATTAACACTTGTTGAAGGAAAGTTTGATTTATTCACTTATTAACATAATGAAAATATCTTTCATTTCATCATATCAGTTTTCATTGCATCTGTCAAAATAAAGATACTATTGGATATGATACAGATTTGGTTAGGGGACACTTCTATGACGTTTGAACCAATTCTTTTGCATCAGGGAAGTTTTATGTAAATTTAACTTGGGTTTATGCAGAACATTGTTTTGTAGTAAAAATCGTACGTACGCTTTAAAAATATTATCATCGAAATTCTTAGCTGAAAAAGGGACACTAAACTGCCGAAGTGATATATGTTTTGTTTTTAAACGTTGGTGTAAGGTGTTAAATAGCTTTTAATACTGGTGAAGTTATAAATACGCTGGAAGAAAACTTCAGTCCTTAGTGCGGCGCGAACTGCGAATTCCTACTGAAGTCTTATTTATCAGCTCTTGCATATATAAAATGTACATAATTTTGCATTAGGTATTTCATCTTACATCTTATGTCTAAGGTATTAGACATTAGGTATTTCATCTTATGTCAAAGGTATTAGGAATTAGGTATATCATCTTATGTCTAAGGACTTATATACTCTCTATTGTGTCTATCGTACTTTATAATAAATAAAGTATATAGTTTGTATAAATATAGTGTTCAGTTAGAGACATAAGTTAGTTCAAAGATTACTAACTGCGCAGTTAACAACAAAAGACGCACAAGGTCTGTAATGAAATATATAATGCAGCAAGACAACAAACCGAGAGAAAAAAAAAAAAAACAGAAAAAAAGAAATGGGTTTATTTAGTCTGTTTATGGGCAGTAATGAAATATATAATCATGCAAGACAACACACTGAAATGAATCACTAGGAAATAAGAAATGGGTTGTATCGGGTCTGTTTATGGACAGTAATGAAATACATTATACTGCATATGCCCATTTGCGCCAGTTTAAGCCATTCTCTTTTTTTATGAACAGCCAAACCCCTACTTCCTTTTACAATAAGTATATTTTAACTAAGTCATGGCCATGGTCTGGCTTTTATAAACTCAAACCACAACACCAGAAGTACAAGTAATAGAAAGAGCATTGAAACTCGAGGGTAAACGATTTGTACGAGGGGGGCATAGCCCCCGAGTAAAAATCGTTTACTCGAGAGTTTTAATGTTCTTTCTGTTTTGTATCATAGCCATTCATATATGGTAGTTGTAGGCGTTCCACATTACCATATACAGCAGTTCAGGTGAGTACTTAAAATCCTTGCTTTACAAATGTGTAAAGCCCAAGTAAAATAAACCAATGCGAGAGCAGAAAATTAATAAAATACACTTCGCTGTCTACTGTTCCAGACACGCTGGCATACTTTCCTATCCAACAGTGCGGTAACTAGCATGCGGGTATTAAATACCTGCACACTTTTAGTTACCGCACCCTGTACCCAGTGTATACGATTTACATGCACTAAATTTGTTAAGAAAAAACACCGAGCTATGATACAACGTAATATGTTTAATAACAATCCTAGGTCTGGTGACTCTAGGTTAAATACTTTTTGAGATATACATGACATATATTCGGACAGACGTACTGACAAGAACAATTTTAGGTCTCCCATAAAACAACAAGAAACAAAAGCTGTCGGTTGACAGCGTACTCGACTATTCGAAGAATTGATGGAAGTATGGGTTCAAAATATTAACAGAGATTGTCTGACAAAAGATAAAAGAAGATAAGACAAACAATTTACCTGTATTTGTGAATCTGGATATATCTTGCACTATATGGCAATGTGTGGCCATGATGGTAAGCAAGTGTTCAAAGTTTCGAAGTTATTTATCAAACATTTTAGACAAAATACGGAATTGTATGCGAAACGTAACTAATTTCTATGCCAAAAAAATCCCCAAACAACGCCACAACTGAGCTAAAGACCTTGTCCTAGTTATGTAGTCTTGCTTACATATGTATACTATGATGGTAAACAAGTGGTCATCAGAAAAAATTGTTTAAAGATACTTCTATTTCTGTCTTTAATGGCTTCAGAAAGGGATCAAATGCCCCGTGTTTAAACTACAGACAAAGTGTAATGAAAATTCAGCAAAAGACTTGTTTAAAGGTATTTCTGTGTTTAGCTCTAGAGGACCCTACAAGGGGACCATTGCGCGTTTTGAAACAAATTTGGAAATGACCTTGTAATGGTGGTACAGACCAAGTTTAATAGATCCATCATGCTGTTCATAGCATTAGTCGTTTAAAGCTTTTTTTTTCTAGTTTTAGCTCTGGTAGTCACCAAAAGGGGTAAAGTGCCACAAGCAGTAATCGTTAACGTCTGCAAATTTTGTTTCCCTATTGAGAACTAGGCAAATATAACTTTTGAAAAGTAACACACAAGATATAACACCTAAGAGGTAATACGTAACATGTAAGAGGGGTAACTGATAAAACGTAACACATAATATGTCATACATAAGAGGTTATGCATAAAAACTAAGACAAAATGTCCCTAATAGGCTTCCGTAACTTCCTCCTTAAACAAGATATCTAATAGGGTCATATCATTTCATCCGTTTATCTGTCTACAAACAGCGTCGCCTACGTGTAGTTCCTTAACCGATGATTATTTTGAATGCGGTTTTCGGCACATTCTAGAGCAATTTATCCGGAACAAAATGTCATATAAAATAATAAAAATCGGTAGATTCAAAGTAAATAAATATAATCATTATTGGAAGGTGTACTTAGGTATACTAGCAAATCTAATAATTACTTAAGTTTGTCCTGGGCATTCATCGTCTCATTATGATAACATAATTTGTAAAATCACAATATTGTACCACTTTTCTACGAGGTACAGCAATTTGTGATGAGTCTGAGATTGTTTTAACTACTTATTGCTTTTTCATTTTATAAAACAAGTAAAACATCTAAACTCTAGGTTAATTCCATCTGCAATGAGTCTCGAGACCGATCAGTCTCAGTTGTAAGAACTTGCTTAACAATCGAGAATCAATAAATTAGTATCAACTTAAAATAAAAAAAAAATCAACGATGAACAACACACAGGCAAAATTGCAGTGGTTTATTGTACTCAACTTATCATTTTTCGAGTAAAAATATACACTGATAATTGATTTACAGTTTAAGTTGTTGAATAGTAGAATCAAGGAATGGCATTTTATAATCATATTTTGACCATTAAATAGTCCAGTATACCTGAGTACACCTCAATCAAATATTATATTTTCATTTTGAATATACCAATTTTCATCATTCGTATGACATTTCGTTTCCAATAAACTGCTCTATAATGTGCTGAAAACCACATTTAAAAATAACCACTGGTTACAGAACTACACACGGAGAATCATTAATTGTTGAGCTCCCTCGTACTTTTCGATGACATAAATGCACGAGTTACGAGCGATTATAACCACATATATATATGGTATGCCGAATAAATGAAGCAAATGATCTGATTACTGGTAACTTCTAGCATTTCTTTTATAGTGACATATCAAATCACTGACCAATATCAACGGATCATCGAACAATAATCTCAGAATGCAAGTGCTAAACCGTGTCTAATAAACGCGTCAAATTACTCTCAAACTGTCATATATTAGCTCGTAGAACTGTTATTTACGGCTACGGTAGTGTATTCATCAATTTTATGTTTACAAATCAATGTCATTGCGCATCATACTAATCCAACAATAAACCACAACCACAAGATAGACACTGTGAGACAAGTGACAAAATAAGAAATGGGCCTGTGGCCTCAGTGTTAGATGTCCTGTACTGTACTTTAAAAACGCTGCGCCTTTCACAATAGTGACACTAGATATGAAGAAAACATGAATGTCTATTAAAAAAGATACCCCTGGGTGGGGCGAATATTAGCCCAAAAGTGTAGAGGATTGTTCGACAATGCTATAGTCCAAATATCTAAGCTATGGGTCTTGTGAATTTTGGAGAAGACTTTTAGAGTGTTTCCTTTTAGTTGCCATAGTAACCGGAATTCGGCATGAAATGGACTCAGTTTATGACAACCAGAGGAATATTTCTGGGAAGCAGTTTGGAGTGGACATCGATCGATTGTATTTGCTAACCATAAGTAATACGAGTAAAGTATATTTTTAATGGGTAGTTTGAATATATTAAGGTTTTGATATGAAGAAATAAAGAGATCATTATCATATGGAAAAATGTTTTGTAAGGATAGTGACGATACTTACTTTTAGGAGCACTGGCGGAAGCTGTATCATACGTGTGTTCAGGAGCTTAATATATATATATATATATATAATAATAATAATCTTTATCATTAGAACATATCTTTATCACATTGATTATAATAAATGCAGACTGAATAAACAATATTCATAACATTACAATTAAATTATTTCAATACAATTAATATCAGAACAGGCGTTAAGACCCTGAATAGTTTTACCGACCTCTAACATGAGTGCAGTTATCTACTGTACGTGTTTTAATGTGCCCGTTACAGAGTTCGAAATACATATAATAATGAGCTAAGTAATTCAAGTATGGAAAACTTACCACCCTGAGTTCTATCGAGAATCTCATAAGCGGCATTATCTGCTTCAAAAACTGAAAAAAAACACGATTAACTGATCCAGTAATGCAGTCATCATTCAATAAAAAGATGTGTTTTTAACAAATGAAAAATAAAGAATTACCCTGAGCAAAGAAATTATTAATATTTATTCAGCAATACGGTATAACAAAACGATGAAATTACGATAAAAAAAATGAAACAAAAACAATCTGAAAAGTTAACATAAGGTGGCAATGGCGATTCAAATAACCTCTAGGTGGGAAATTTATGATTTGTGACAACCGCTTGTAGCCGTGTGTTATATTTGGTATGTTTTTATATTCATTTATTCATTCGCACACTTTCATATCCTCGGAATCTCACTGTTAGAAATAATTTCACATTTATACTTTATCTGCATATGTTATATGACCATGTTGCTGACACATTTTCGTATTTTTGTAAATATATTTCTAATGAGAAGAATTCATTTACGTTGTTTTTTTTCTAATCCATGCATGTACATTGTTCATTAACACTGTCATATGTGCAGCTTTGGAAATAAAACTATTTAAACTAACTTTAGATTTCGGATTTTCGCTTTAATTTGCAGTAAAATCGAAATTTTTGGGCATCCATGTATCGACCATCAAATTATTCTATAAACTATCAACATATATTATAATAATGATGTTATATTATGTATCAGTTAGTCTGTACTTACCTTCGTTTTGCGGAGCTTGATTTACTACCAACGAATGGTCTAATGAAATTTGAAAGGAAGAATTCTCGGTTTGCCTGAAAATGGATAAAATATCTTTTCGTAAGTTTAAAAGACAATAATTATGAAATTCATGAATACGCAAATAATCCTTAATATAGGAATAATAAACATTTGTTTGTTGGATTAAAAAAAACAGTAACCTATCAAAGATTTTACAAACAATACAACGATATAGGTCAAAATACCGTATAGCGGGTTATTTCTGCGGTCAAAAACTTCTGCCTTTTGGTCCGAAAAATTGTTAAATAAATTTCTGCGTGTTTTATTTCTGCGTTTCTACATGAAAAAAAAAGAGAGATTTCTGCGTTTTCAATGCAAAGGAGTAGGTAATTCCCGGTATAGTGCGCCGCTGTGTGAACTACTAGCGCGTGAAAAACAAAGAAACTAAATTACCGGTACATGTAACTGCTGTAAAGAAACTCTGCTTTGAATTAATACCTTGTAAGATATAATTATATATGAATTGAAAAAGTATATGTTAGCAAACTGCTATAACATGAACAAAAATTCTGTGGGATTAATAGTAAGAACTTTGTATGACCATCACACTCAGTTATACAATTACCGGTAACTGATAGACGACGGCGGTAATGTCCAATAATTAGACCTTCCCATTGTGAACTTTGGATAACCTCGGGTAACATAGCGTGAAGGTTACAACATACTGTTCTTCTTTATTCAATATAAAATTGACATTTATCCAATGGTCGCAACACACATCAGGACCCATTCTAAATGTCTGTAACTTATATTTTCTTGAAGAATATTGTCAGTGCTGAATAAAAATCGAAAAAAAGTGGGGGTCATGTTTAATGGAAGAAAAATATTTTCAGTCAAACACACAAACTGCAAAATCAGCTAAAACTGAGACCCCAAATTGTAGTGGTGGTGTATGATCTAAGTTTCCATGAAACATTTTGTCATGTTGTTATTTCAATATATAAATGCTACCTACATGTCAAGAAATGGATCTGTCATGCGATTTTAGCAAACAATGCAAAGAAAATAAGAAAAATAGCTCTACAGAGCAAAAACAAACATCTGAGGACTATTTGTATCCGCCGTTATTTTCACGCCATTTTCCTATTGAGTGTCTGTATGCCTGAAACAAGTTTTTGCGGTTTAAATGTTTTCTGGGTAAAATTCTGCTGGAAATATTTTTGCGATTATACCGAGAGACTGCAGAAACGCAGAATTATCCCACCCGTAGAAATAACCCGCTATACGATAGACTACATAGTGCAGACAATTTGCTAACAGACAAATAAGTCATAAGAAAATTGCACTCCACTAACGAGTCTGATGAGGGAGTCGTCTGTTGCAGAGCAAATCAATACTGATATTGAATATAAAAACCCCGAATAGATGTCAAGCGTTTTATATAATACATCAAAATATAAAACAGAGACAAATACTAAATAGTAGTGACCTGTTTACAAAGCAAACCGAACTTAACTTTCCGTGTTGGTAAACCGGATCTATTGCATTGAGTTAAAACATTACTTCATATTTATGTTCAAAGTTATATAAATGTCATTATGCTTTTTTCTGTTAAAACACTCTTACGCTAAAATGACGTCACGCTAACGTGCGGCGACCTCACTGTTATTGTTGCGACCAAGAAAGAGCGTTACTATGGTTTATCTACTGTTTTAGATTAAGGGCATGTTAGAATTGAAATAACTGATAGCACAATCGTGTTTTAACACTATTCTAGCACTCGGGCGGTAATACGTCATACAAATAATTTCACGAGGGCTGCGCTAAATTATTGCGCCCGACGTATGACCGCCAATCGTGCATAAATAGTGTTAAAACACTCTTTTGCTATAAATTATTTCTTAATTAAAGTATCTATGTAAATCAAAAACAACTTTAGGTATTTTAGTAAGATGTTTCAGCAAAATAGAGTTAAATTGTTTGTTCACGTTCAAATGGCCCATTCTAATATTCTTACTTTTATTACAAGCAATTTGTAAAATATTACCTGTCTGTAGATCGTTTTTTGCTAACTATTATCCATACAATTGAAATGCACAATGCAGTAGTAGTCAAAGCCAAGAGTGTTGCTAATACAATATTTGTAGTTGTTGCTGTTGAATTATCATCAGATGTAACTTCCCGTTTCCCTGAATTAGATAACGTACGTACAGACAACAGATCGTATGCCAGATAAGATCCATAGATTAAACGAGTTGAACTAAACGATTTTACATACAATCGATAAGATGATTGAATTATTGCATCAATTACTCTGTCGTCTTAAAAGTAGTAATATATTTTCTTCTTTACAGTAATTCTGAATAAATACATTAGGCATAGAAAATTCATATAAATAGAATTGCATCTTTACTAATCCTACCTGCCCTGTATTACAAAAACTGTTCTATTGTGACATTTGATACAAGCGAACTTGTATTATCTTCACCATTAAATACTGAGTGAAATCTTATTTTATTAGTGATTTTACCGTAAAGAAGCCGTTTTAAGGGTACATCAAACACATTTGAATTTATGCTTAATGTTTTTGTTGTGCAAAACGTTATGATATTGTGTCTAATAATGAGGTTTGATTTACATGCGTGCGTTAATGCGTTTGTCCGGATAATTTTGTCTGGACAATGCATAGATCAATCATTTTTTAATTTGACAAAAATGTTACCATTAAAGCGACGGAGTGCCGAGGACAAACCCAATAACCCTATATAGACTGACAAGGTCACTCGGTGAGTCCAAATGCCATGTCAGATCTTGTCTAGGCTCTAACTTTGACATGCATTGAGAAATAATTTTGACCTTGCAGAAATAACTACATCAATGCAACAGAAAATTGCTACAGGACACTGTTCTCTCAGCTGCGTTTAATTTTAATTGGCTAAAGTGTTTGAATAATAGAGCTTGTGTGTCAATAAATACCGGACTCGACACTGATGCTCTTAGGGCATACATTTTGTATCATTAAATAAAAGTTAATACGTCTTCTTTATGTGTTTAACATAAATCTTGCTTGGTTAATAAATGTTTTATCATAGGAATACTGAGAGAAGAAAGGCCTTGCTATGCTGGAAAATATTACATATTATGTATTAAGTTGTTCATGGTGTGTTTGCAAGAAATAGGTGCCAATAAAATAAACATGAATATTCCTTGAAGGTCCAACCCCATGCATTATTTTCAGTTTGAGAATATGATCTGATTATGTAATGTCTGATTAATTGCATAATCAATAAATATTGCTTGAAAATACTTTTTAATTAAAAGAATATGCAGCCATGAATTATGATGTTATGGCATATTTAGTCAACATGTATCGAATGCAATTTTCCACTCTGCATCAATAATACTATTTAGACATTAATTTAAGGAAGTTAAAGGTAAAAATCGCAAGCATACCCTTCTAGATCAATTTCAAAAACTAATATGTGCATGTACAGAGTCTAACTCCTATGTAAAATGCATATCTTATTGTCTTTTACACAAAAGTCTCATAATTCCGAAACAAAATTTCATATGAGATACTACAATAACTGTATACATGAAACTGCAACAACAATATTCAATAAACTGACTTACTGAAATCAAGAACACACACGGGATCGTCGTTTGAGCCACCACACCCTTTTTCACATATTCCACTATCCTGATTACAAATATAACCAATACAAAGATCGCTGCATTTTTTGTCACACGTAATGCCATAGAAACCATCTTTACAACCAAAAGTACACATTCCGTCAACTGACGTACAATCACGTTTGTCTCCGCTGCGTGAAGCACTGCAGTTTTCAGAGCATTTCCTGTTGCAGAATGGTCCGAAACGATTAATAATGCATTCGCGACAAACTCCTGTCGAGATGTCACAAGAATCAAGACAGTTCGAAGGGCACAATGCCATACACAAATAATTGAAATATCCAGATTTACATTCTTTGCATTCAGTTTTGGAAGCGCACTTTACACAATTTGCGTTGGGCATACAACACATGTCACCTGAATAGTTATATGTGCAACCGTAATCACAAACACCGGTACTGATACCACATGTGGTATTGTAGCAGTGAGTGGAACAGCTATCATAGCAATTCTGTCCGTGGAAGCCAGGTTGACAATTTTCACAACGGTTCCCATCGAAATTGCCGGTACAGCTGACACACTTTCCGGTCTCTTTCTCACATAGAGCATTTTCACATTTTAATGAACAGTCTTGGTTACATGCTACTCCATACTTTCCTTGTATACATGTATCACAAAATGGACCTTTAAAGTTGCTTTCACAACCCTCTGAACAGAATCCAGTTGTTCGGTTACACGTTTTATCTTTGCAGTTTGAAGGACAAATGTTGTTACAAAGTATACCGTACATCCCAACTGTACATGTATTACACGTTGTGCCAGTTATTGTGTTAGTGACACAACCTTCACTACAATGTCCTGAAGTTTTGTTACACTTACTGTTTTTGCAGAGTTCGGGACAGGTCTCATTACAATAGGTTCCATATTTTCCATTGACACAATCTGTACATTTGTCACCATCAAAGTTTAAGGAACAGGAACATTTACCTGATTCAATATGACATGTCTGACCTTTGCAACCAATAGAGCAATTATTCTGACATGTTGGGCCATATTTTCCTTTTAAGCATTGTAAACATTTGTCGTATGACTGACATTCTGTGCAGCTATCTCTGCATTTAAATGTGCAATTACTGGACAGCTGTCTATTATTATTGTCAAATTCATACCCGTTATAAAATCCATGTTTACATTCGTTACATATATCCTTGGATACACAGGACATACAGTTAAACGGACATCTTTTACTGCATTCACTGCCCGTGTCATAGAATCCGTTTTTACAAGTTGAACATGTATTACCGCTACACTTACAGTTCGCAGGACAAACAGAGTACAGGCACGTGGTCGATCCGTCTTTGTCATAATAACCGGCCTTGCAAACAGTGCACATTGTGTCAGAAGTACAAGCTCTACATTTAGTTGGACATTCTGATGTACAATCTTTATTCGGTCCAAGATAAAAACCCTCAAAGCATCCAGTACATATATCCGCGTTATCTCGACACGATACGCAATTGTATGTACATAGCTCATAACATCTAGCAGCCCTGTGACGATCAATGCATCCATCTGAGCAGACATTAGGCCAGCCAAATTCAGTATGACATTTACCGTTTTTACAACAGTTACAGTTGTCATAACAATCCAAGTCGTGGACAACACCTACAAAAGAATACATCGTCGTGACCATGTTTTATATCTGAGAATTATAAAACAAAAGTAACACTAAACGTTATTCCATTATTTTCTTAACATATTTAATTCTTAATGATCATCGGAAGTACATATACAACCCGTCTGAAATATTTTATTAAATTTATATCTATAACATTAATAACAGCTTGAGGAGTTTCTGGGAGATAATGGTATATGCAACATTATTAAAGCCAATCCACTCAAACAATGCCATAAGAAAATAAATCACCTTCCACAGGAAATCTTGAATAAAACCATATCCACCTCAGTATATAGAGACTCCATACCTGTAAATAAAATAAACATGTCAACTTTTTCATTATAAATACGTCTTATTTTCTTTATAAATAAACATTTTCTTAAGTAGACTATGTCAAAGAATATATAAAAATACAACGGAAAGTAAGGAGTTTTTGATTACAGGAGTGCCCGTACGTTATTTGAATATAACATACGAATATGCTCTTTTTATCCAGTCGAATGAATATTAAAATAGAGTTAAATCCTTCAGTAGACGATAAATTAAAAGAACAGGTTTGTTATATGCATGGTTAACTAATTAATGCTATTTGAGATATTGATATTGAATCTAGTGTTTATTCGGTGAACACTTAGACTTACACAGAAAAAAAAATTCACTGAGAATAACTTATTTGATAACTTTAATGTATTCATTATCTCCATATATACGTATGTGTTTTGTACTTAATACACAAAATGGTATGGAAACCTGACAAAACTGAATTCAATAATATGAACATTATATTATTATTCTCTTATTCGTGGCGCGAGTATAATGAATATAGATTGATAGGGGAAAACGCGACTGACATAGTCACATATAATGGATTAGTTTCTATGTGTATAGTTGAGATAATCGTCAAACTATCTTTTAATAATAAAAATGTGCCGGTCCCCAATAGATATTAGTAATAGAAAAATCATATATTATATATATATATATATATATAATTTATAATGCGAACTTGTATTCTAGCGGGTCTCAAGTATGGGAAAGTCAACTGTTCTGAATTTAATTTTATCCTTTAATGCAAACTATCCCTATATATTCAATGTATCCCCGAGGTCCAGGTAACTTTCAGAGAGAGAAAATATAGCTTTTCTGGTCCCAATCAGTTAAAAAGACAAAAATATCACTACTGATTTGTGAGACGTGAAAACAGAGATTTGGGTGTATATATGCAAATGTTGAACCAGTACGAATGTGTAATACATTTCGGGCTCGTATATAAAGCAGCATGGAAACAAATCTTATTGAGTTAGTGGACTTGCTGTGGCATGTACGTGTTCATTTGTACTGTTAGGCTCTTTGCCGTAATTGGTCTGGTATATTACGGTGCTGATTTAGTTCGTATAAATTCTCTCTACTATATATATTTGTGTGTGATTCACACTGAATAACCGGCTATCCTGACGCCAGCTGGAAATGTAACCCAACTGTAAATCGTTAGGTAATGTTTTTCATTTATTTCTATTAAAGCGAAGCCAATTCTTGCAAATCAATTTGACAGTTTTGTCAAGGAATGACCATGGCTTACATTTACAATTTCTGGGCCAGAAACGATCTTTATGTTTTGAGATATTTGCTAGCAAATTCTTCGGTTTGAAAAATAGAGCAAAAATCCAAAGTTTTGCGCAAATTGTTTTGTTTATGAACAATCTGTGAAAACTTTTATCATCTGGTTTAACAGATGTGTCCTTTCGGAACACCTGTGTGTTCCTGGGTTCTACGTTATTCTTGAAAAGGTATATTAGCCGTTAAATAGGCATGGTCGAGAAAAAAAGACTGTCGAAAACGGCCGCTGTATTTGAAATAGGCAGTCGTTGAAGTCAGCTGTCGGCTATCGAGAATACAGCTGTATAAAAGTACAAAAATTGTCTTGTAGACATGTTATTTGCCCAGTGATGTCTCTTCTTTATGTATATTTTGTATCTGTTTAGTCTGTCTGAGTTTTTGCGATTTCTTTCGTCTTTCATTTGTGTGAAATGTGTATACCTGCAGTCAGTAAACAGTTTGTATATACTTATGTACTGTATGGTCCTTATTGCCGTGTCGAGTAATTCTGGTTGATTACATTATCATTGTCTTTTTGGTTTAGGGTCTAGAAGTTGCTTTGTTCCTTTCGTCCGTCCGCCCGCAGTGTCTTGTCCGGGCTCTGATTCTACATGCATGGACTGATTTTTAAACTTCAAACATGTGTTACCGATGATACAAATATTAGTGATGCCCATTCATGAATGACCACTTCCAATATGAATGTCAGTATAACAAATAAATTTTTAACACAGAGCTATAAATAAGTATTTTGTGTCAGACTGGCAATTCCTACATGCATAGACAACATTTCAAATATATTGTGTGGTATAGTAGAACTTTTATTTTGATGCGGTTTTATTTGATAACTGTGTAAGATCGTAAACAAGCAAAGAAGAGTTCCGATCTACCTTGCTATATGTTGATTAAAGCTACATGTGGCTGCCATGTTAGGAAGTAACTGATTAACAGTCATGTGACATTTTGCAAAGAACAGGCATTTGAGATTCATTAAAGATACTGAATTCTTCAAACGAAATTCAAAGGACTGAGATCAGATGCAATCATTTGCACTTTCAAAACCCCTGGTGAAAATACTTTCTGTAGTAGCCCGGAGGCAACTGTGGTTGTTTTCCTCCACCATCAAAAGCTGGCAAAATGACAATATGTACTATTTTGCTTCGGTGTAACTGCAAAATAAAAAATATATGGTTGGCTTTCGCAGGGTAGAAAAATGGCATGAACGCGTGAACTGGGTTAAAATTCAGCCCGGATGTGAAGGAATATAGTCCTAAAGCCTCTTGAAATGAAAGCACCATTTTTAAAAATAATTACGTTTCCGTCAAATCACTGCCAGTAATACTTTTTACATACCAAAGTATTCAAAATTATCGGAGTTAATGGATAGTCTATAAAAGTTAACATCCGAGTTCAACGACAGCACTATAGCGGCCGTTTTCGAATTTTTTTTCGACCATGCCTAATTAACGGCTAATATACTTTTTCAGGAATAACGTAGAACCCGGAAACTTTACACAGGTGTTCCGAAAGGACACAAAATTGAACGATTTTTACGAAGTCCAAAAAAATCTCCACATACCCTTGCTCCATTACGGATCCCTGCTGGATTTGTGTTTTTTTTTCTGAGTGCAATTGATATTTCGTGGATGAAAAGCTGACACGTCGTGCTTCTGTCCATTTATATTCAAATCGTAAGAATATGCTAAAAATTGGTTCCCCATTATCTAAACAAGAGGGCCAAGATTGCCCTAGGTCGCTCACCAGAGAAACACACCATAATACACCATATCAGTGTAAACATGTTTGACCTAGTGATTTCATGGATATTTTTAGAAAATTTTGAAGATTTTTCTATGTACAATCAAGTAACCCCATGGGGCGGGGCCAATTTGACCCCGAGGGTCATGATTTTAACAAATTATGTAGAGGACCACTAGGCCATGCTACATGTCAAATATCTAAGCTCTAGGCCTTCTGGTTTATTTTTAGAAAATGTTTTAAGATTTTCATAATTATGTAAAATCAAGTGACCCCTAGGGTGGGGTCAATTAGGCAATGCTACAGGTCAACTATTTAAGCTCTAGGGCTTCTCATGATATTCTTTCACATCAACGTAAACATTAAACACTGGCACCGGTACTCCCCGTTAATGCGCATACCGTAGGCATAGGAAATAGACATCAATACAATTGCTACTTTACTAATCCTACATGTCCTGTATTACAAAGCAAAACTGTATTATCTTCATTATGAAATACTTACTGGTGTTTCATTTTGTTATCGGCTCATCAAAACTAATATTTTACCATAAGTATTTGTTTGTTTTACGCCGTCTTTCAACAGTATTTCAGTTATGTAACGGAGGACAGTTAACCTAACCAGTGTTTCTGGATTCTGCACCAGTACAAACCTGTTCTCCGCAAGTAACTGCCAACTTCCCCACAAGAATCAGAGATGGAAGACGAATGATTTAAGACACAATATTTTCTATGTAATTGTCACGGAGAACATACGCCCTGCCTGAGGATCGAACTCACGACCCTGAGATCTGTAGGTCTGCTTTCTCCCTAATGAGCTAACCGGGAGAGGGGGATGGGGGTGGGGGTATTTTACCATAAGAGTAAATCAAGCACATAGGAATATATTCTTTTTTGTTGCGCAAAAATATATGATCATATTGTGTCTAGAACCATTTCCATTTTCCACTCAATTGTGCAATTGCAAGTGAATTAAATTAATGGATATCTCTGCTTGTTAGTACTGGCCTAAGGGAAGAGTTGTCATTCTTTGCGAATCGCAACCTTGAATTAAATATTGAAACGTCTGTTATTGATATAAACAGAACTTTTATACATTTCACATTTGAAAAGTCATTTCTGGTTATTTGAAGTACTTAGAAATCAATTTCTAGACTTTATTTAATGTATTGAAAATTTTATGGTCTATCTCTACATACAGAAAATTATGCAGCAATAGACGTAGTCCTCGGCAATTTTCTACATGTAGTTGTAGATCTATGTAAAATGTTTCAGTTACTATAATTTAAAATGATATAATGTTCGAGTAGCTCTTGTATGATGCATGATTTATTATTTGTATCCTGTTTTATATTTATGTGCAGTATGTATTGACAGAGTAATATATTCTTAATCAGATTTGTATCAAACCTTATTTTACTTTGTTTGTGTTGGGATAATACGCGTCTTTTTTATGTATTAACGTCTGCAGAAGCCCGCGGGATTGTTTGTGACCGAGACCGAAGGTTATTACATAAAACAAACGTGTATTGTCGCTATTCTTGCATAAAACAATTACACGACGACTTAATGCATTGTTTTCATATGTGATGACTTCACGATTTCGGTACATTTTTAGTTACCATTCGGTTGTTCTTGGAAACAGTAAACATGTTTTAAATATCCATAACCAGGGCACACATATCAACAACACTATCAAAAGCGTGATTTGAAGGTTTTTTTAGCATCTTTTTTTTATTTCTAGTTATTACAAACGTTATATTACCAATAATTTTGCATACAACTTAAAAAATTGATTAACAGGAACACAATTTTAAGAATAATAAATTTACCTTCGAATTATTTTGAGTATGAACACATTTAGAGTACGGATGAGTACGAGAGTATTGACTAGCTTTCAAGGTTTATTATATGAATTCTGCGAAAAATCAGTTAAAACATACCGACTGATACTTACAAAAATCATAAATATAGTACCTAAAACAAGCAAAAGCACAAGTTACACGCGATACGTATTTATTCGCAGTTATTTACAATAACTGAAACGACTCTTTGTAAAGGGAGTGCACTCTAATAGAAACTGGTGCGTACATTGATGGGGGCAGTACGTTTGGGGTTGGAAACTGATACAGCTAAACATACTATGGATTACATTTTATCTAAAATGCTACAAGAAGAGGTTACTATGGAAGAAACAAGACGCATAATCCAAATATCAGTGTGCGCAAAAATACATACACATGTCCCTGGCAAATCATTTTCAAAAATAATCATGTATTAACAGCACGCGAATTGCCTTGTTTGCACACGATTTTCCTCCCGTTTATATATGGGCGGATCCAGTGAAAAGGGTAGTTTTTATGCAGGAATATTAATTAAACCATGATGAAGTATGAAAACCATTCCAGTCAGAAGTGTTCAAGTGTAAATACAGTAAAACAAATGTATTCATACTATTTCCATATTTGTGTCATTTATGTCATTACCATATTGAAATAGCAGTATGAAAACTTTTCTTCTTGTATCTCGATTTCGGCAAGTTCGTGTTTTTTTACAGAAATTAATACTCACTTCTAACTAGTTATGTTAGTATGCCAAGTAGAGTTTCCCTGTGGGTTGCTGTGTTAATTTTCGTTTCGCTTTAGATAGACTCACAAAGGAAATAGCATGATGTTATTGTTTGTTTTATATTTGAATCGAGTTATATTTTAGCAAGTTAAATGTAAGTTGCAAGTTAGCATTCTGTTAAGAATGATATAATCTATTGTAAATATGTACATTGAAGGTAATAGAGTACCTATTTATCCGACTGAATAATATCTTAAGGGGACACTTAATAATGAAAAGTAATTTCCGCTTGTGTTACATAAGTTCAAAAAGATAATTAAAAAGATACCGCGATTGGGGATTTTGTTTTTGTATGTTTAATTATTTTTATATTTTGAGTCGTAACTTTATCAGAAGACTACATCGCCGAGTTAATTGAATCAAAGTAAGAGATAAATACAAATTTTGATGGAAAAGGATGAATATCCAACAGAGGAATCTAGGTAATCTAGTAATCTACGTTCCAAAAACGCAGCCCCAACCCGTAAATCCCTCTTACACACGCAGGCACGCACACACGCACACACACACACACACACACAAAACAAACAGACAAACAAATCCGGCTGCACGAACATAGTATGTCTACGTCCCTGTGAGGGGTTTTACATTATCGGAAGATAGATAGGATAGGTAAACTGTTGCAGCATTTTTGAATAACAAAATTAAAAACCTACTTGTGAAATTTAAAATCACAAAATTGTCGTATTTGAATCAATACACAAGTTTATAATAGCGACCATTCAACTTTATAGAACTGCACAACTGGAAAATCATGTCATAGGCACCTAGCCACTAAGTCACATTATACTGAAACCGGGGCTACTACCCTTTAAATGCTATGCGCCAAGCAAGGAAGCATCTTGTAAAATTTTAACGTCGGCTATTCAGCGAATTAACGAAGTGGGCTCCCTACCACGAGTCCCACTGGGGCCACGACCATGACTTTTGATATGACATCAGTACTGGTTTTCCAGGAAGCGGAATCGAGAGTGGTTCAAATAAACTTGAAGCTTTCATCCCAATCAAGCTAAAACAAATTAGTATAAAACTACCACTAGGCTACTAAGGCGGTATTTTGCTATGGACGAAAACGTGGAGATGCTGTTGGGTACAATGTTCTTTGAATATTCACACCTTGCTTTCCCGTTTATACCATAAATAAAATGTATTTGAAGCAGACGAAATGTATATTGGTATAAAAATTTGTTCTCAAAACAAAAACAAAAAACAGCAGTGCGGTCACTTTAAAATATGAGTATTTTGCGCATGCGTCGAGAGCAGTTCACATCTTGGTTTTCAAAAAGTGCACAAAAAATTAATTATCTTTTACTTCCAACAGTATCTTTACTTTTCTTGCATTGGTGGCGGTTAGCAAACAAACCTGTAAAAGTCTGTTTAGGAAATCCCTTGATTGTCCCACCGTGCTTATTGTACCATACTTGCATTCGAACTTGCGATCAATTCGGATACAATATAAGTTTCGGATAAAAGCGACATTACTGTTGCAGTCAGAGCTGGGGAGTATGGGTCTTAGGATTACCATGGTCTGCCTTTTTGCACTGGCAATAGTTTGTAATTGTTAGCCCAATAGTAGTTAACTCCAAACCATCAACAGGTGATTGCCTAATCCCAAAACAAATGTTAACAGGTGTTTCTATCATGAATGCTTTCAAACACATAATAGCACTTAAGAAGCATAAAGAAATGTCCAGTGCTAGTAAATCAACTCATGATTTATATGTTCCGCCTACTGACCAGCCAAATCTCAGACATCAAACCAAATCCTGGTCTTTGCAGTGGCACTCAGTATCCTTGCGGTAAATGCTCAGAAAATGTCTCATAGACCCAGAAAGGCATATTATGTGATGAATGTGAAACATGGTATCATCCAGCATGTGAAGAGGTAGGTAATTCCACTTATAACAGGTTATCAGACTCTAAATTTAGTTGGTATTGTTGTCAATGCGGCTCTGCCCAATTATTCAGTCTCATTAATTGACTCCCTTAATAGTCTTAGTGATACTTCATATTATGCACCCCTCACTAATGATCATGATAATATCAGTACAAATGTAGACCACTCCTTTTTTCTCCAAGACGATCCTCCAACCCCAAAATCAACATTTACCCCCAACCCCAAAACTAAGTCAGGGCCACCTAAAGTTAAACTCAATAACACAGAGCGTCTCACTATCCTCAACATCAATTGTAGGTCTGTAAAGAATAAAATACCTGACTTACACCTAATGGTAGACCAAGTCAAACCTGATATTATCTGTCTCACTGAAACCTGGTTAAAACCTGACGTCAGTTCTTCTGAAATTTTTCCAGACACCTTAAACTACAGTGTCTGTAGGGATGATAGGTGTGATGGACAAGGCGAGGAGTGATGATTGCCATCTCTAAGGCGTTACTCAGCCAAGAACAACCTGACCTTAAACCTAATTGTAATATAACCTGGTCAAAAATAACACTAACTGGTATAAGAAACATTTTGTTGGAGCATACTATAAACCACATGAACTTAATGATCTATCATTGTCCGAACTATGGTCATCCTTAAGTAAAATCCCGAAGGATAGCAAAATGTGGCTCCTCGGAGACTTCAACATGCCTGATATTAACTAGGTCAATGAAACACTTAACCCAAATTGTAAAAACAGAAGTCTCTATAAAGATTTTATGGAAAAGACTGTCCCACCTAAATTTGGAACAGATGGTAAAAGTCCCAACCAGGTTGTCCAATACTCTTGACCTCTTTCTTACCTCCCACCCATCCCATGTCCACCTTGTCAAGACACTTCCCGGCCTAGCAACCTCTGATCATGATATAGCATTTCATGAGGTCAAATAAACAGAGGGCGACCCATCCAGCCAAAGAGGCTAATAAAAAATTATCGGAAATTTACCTGGGATGGGATCAGATCAGACATGCGGTCATTTAGCAGTAGTTTTATTAGTAAAACCTTTACCAACCCTGATGAGGCTTGGAGCTCATTTAAGGACAGCTTAAATGAGTCTTGTACCAAGCTTATCCCTACTAGAATATTCAAACCCCGGGTCGACTTGCCTTGGTTAACCCCCAGAATTATCAGGCTTATCCACAAGCGTGATAAACTCTATCAGAAACTCAGCAAATCCCCAAATCAAGCAAAGCACCAGAAACTGAACTCCCTAAAATCCTATATACAAAGGCAAATAAGAGCCTCATATTGGTCATACATGGAAAGCCATGATTCCAAACCTGGTAGGAATAAGAAGTCTTATGCTTACATAAAACATAATAAAAAAAATGTCGGCATAGCCCCTCTCAAATCAGATGGCATGATCCATACTGATCCAGTCACCAAAGCAAACATCCTTAATAAGCAATTTGAATCAGTCTTCTCCCCACCTAAGCACCTAAGCCTTAAACATATGTGCTCCAGACTGTTAACATCCCCTTCTTCCCTAATGAACCAAATAAATGTAACTCCAGAGGGTGTTGACAAACTTCTCCTTGGCCTATCCCTACATAAAGCGTCGGGACCAGATGAATTATCCCCTCGTGTTCTTAAGGAGCTTCATCAAGAAATCGCCCCCGTCCTTTGCCACATCTTTAATTTATCTCTAAATACAGGTATTGTCCCTAAAGACTGGAAAAAGGCAACAGTTGCACCAGTTTTCAAAAAAAGTCTCAAATCAAAACCCAGCAACTATCGACCAATTTCTCTGATCTGTATTGCGTCCAAACTCCTTGAGCACATCGTGGTCTCAAATCTCATGTCCTTTTTTGATAAACATGACATTATCAGCCAGTTCTAACATGGTTTTAGGTCGGGTCGTAGTTGCGAAACTCAACTTATTAATTTTACACATGGACTTTATAGCAATTTAGAACACGGTCAACCAACTGACGTCATTGTTATGGATTTTTCTAAGGCATTTGACAAAGTCGACCATCTGAGGCTAATTTAAAAGTTACAATCCCTAGGTGTTAGTCCCCAAATAACTAACTGGGTCAAATCCTTCCTCTCTAATCGTACCCAGAAGGTCGCAGTTGAAGGTCATTTGTCCAGTGAACTTCCTGTCCTGTCTGGAGTTCCTCAGGGATCTGTTCTTATGCCTTGCCTTTTCCTCGTACATTGTATATATAAATGACCTTCCAGACTCAGTCAAATGTAAAACCCGAATTTTTGCAAACGACACAATTGTTTACCTTACGGTCAAATCAAATAATGACAGCCTATCCCTCCAAGAAGATCTCTATAAATAGAAACATGGGAAAGAGTCTGGCAAATGGAATTTAACCCTGACAAATGCGAAATCCTTAGAATAAGTAGGAAGAGAAATCCCATTATTTATCCCTACAGGTTACACAACACAGAATTAAAGTCCACATCATCAGCTAAGTACCTAGGAATAACTATCGCCAATGATTTGAACTAGTCACAAAATATAGAGAATATTACTTCTAAGGCAACCTCTTCACTTCGATTTATCCAGAGAAATATCAAGGCAGAAAACATAAAGGTTAAACAAGCCGCATATACCACCTACGTGCGCTCCCAGCTAGAATACTGTTTAAGTGCGTGGCATCCCTGGCAGAAATCTCTTACACAAACACTTGAACGAGTCCAAAGGTCAGCAGCTAGGTATGTAATGACTGATTACAACTACACAAGCAGTGTAACTGAAATGTTGAAATCCCTTGAATGGAAAACTCCAGTATCGTAGTTAAAACTGTTCATTACTTCTGTTTTACAAAATAAGGACCCAGTCCGTCGCAATTGACCAAGGTTACCTGACCCCCATTAGAAATCTTAACTACTTGATCCCTTATTTCAGCACCCAATACTTTGCTAACTCTTATTTCCCTAGAACCATCCGTCTCTGGAACTCCCTCCCCACATCAGTCAAAGTTAGCCCCAGCCTCAGTATCTTTACAGAGACGCTGGCGGTGGTCTCTATGTAATTCTTCCATTCTGTCCTAGCATACTGTCACTATGTAATTCTTCCATTCTATCCTAGCATACTGTCATTGTATCTTTTACTTTTAATACTGTAACATATTAGATTTCTTTAGCAACTGTTTCTCTGACAGCGCCGACCAGTCATAATCGGAAATCGATTTTGGTTGTACCGATGTAGATGTAGATGTAGAACACAAATCTGTCAAGGTCATACAAAAAAAACTTACATACATACTTATAAAACGATCAAGATCAAAACTATGGTGGAACTTTTCTGTCGTAGATAACCTGTACAGGTTCACGAGCAGATTTGCGTTAACTAGATTATCTGGTTATCTAGTAAATGTTTGTAAATTGTTTACCAGTGAGATAAATATCTAAACATAAATGAAAGTCTCACGTGTGCCCAGACCTGCAACTAGCTAAGTTATTGTTGTTTGTTTTGTTTTTTTTTTACTTAAAACGCACGTTTTATCATGAAAGAATAGATTAAGTAACTTATTAACTCACAACGTGGATATAAATTAAGAGTCCGAATATGTCCGTGTATTTCGATTGTCCCATAACTGGAATGCGAATTGCTTTAGTCACTTAATTATGACCTAAATTGAATCTTAACTAGTTAATGTTCGTGCTGCTAATTGCTTAGAAGTGAATATACACAGAAAGTTACGATTACCGTATAACGTTGAGTAATTAGTTGTATGGTAACATGAATACTCGTGTAAGTAGTTATCTCAGAAACGCAAATCGTCAACCTTAACAGGTTATCTTACGGCATAAATTTTCCATTATTTAAACATTTACGGGCAAACAAAAAAAGATCTAAAACTCTTTAACATATGCATGTTTCATTCTAAATACATATAAAACAGGTTTGGTACTTGCAACTTTGATAAAATGACAAGTAAATATGGCAGCGGCAGAAATAAAAATAATTTAGCGCATGACGCATTGCAATAAGACTGTGACACGGATGGACGTACCGGAGACAATAACTATCAGAACAAATCAACACCCTTTACAATATTTACAAATTTATTTACATAAAATGATTATTAACAATGAATAAATGATAAATAGAAAAATAAACTGACTATAAGAAAGAAAAAAAGGAAGTCAGAGTTCAGTATCTCTAGATACAAAGTTCACTGACAATTCCGTTGTAACGTGACGTGGCACAGATGTTTCAGTTAATTTCGGACTTTAAGTAGCACAAAAAACATAACATATCTTTAAGTCAAGTCCCTTTAAACTGTGAATACGTTGACTCCGTTTTGGCTCTGATGGTAGGTGATTGCATCCCTGAGCTGACTTCACTTCAGAGGATAACAAAAATCATCGTCTTTGCGGTTTACGGCACAACCATGGGACGAAAGTTCTGCGCTGGGAAAATCATATCCAGGCGAGTGAAGACAAGTGAACCTCGGATATTGTACTTCCGGGTTATGACATCACCAGGTAAAATCGTCTGGCGGAAGAAGCTAAAATATATAACATATGGTAATCACCATAGCAAAACAAATAAGTCAGGGCATAAAACTGCTCTTTTGGGTACGCCATACCTCCGTAGGCTCCCATATATAATACGTGCTACTTATACAAAATATATGTGCTACTAAGTTCCTACGTCCCGTGAGTAAAATACGTCACTAATTACTTCCATTATTACAAAAATTAATTACTTAAAAGACTGAAGTTAAAGTATGAAAAAGATATGAAAAGTTTATGATGAAAAATTAAAGATACGGCAATGATAAACTTCAGCTATTATTTACAACTACAAATTAACAAAATTCAATGCAAATCAAACGTTATACCATAGTTGACATCCATATAATATCAAATGCCATACCCCAAAACGGACGCTGTTTAGATGTGCTATAGACTGACACACAATTAATTTCAAATTACAATAACATATTGCATACATGGTACTAGACTTGCCATATAGATTTATACATAACAATACAATGCAGTAATGGCGTTCCATAACGAAATGTTTTACATATTTTTTACCAAATAAAAATCGTAATGCAAAAATCATACAAAAATCTAACAAATAAACTTCTTACCTCGATCGAGCATAAATTTCTAGCAAGAAAAATTAGTCTGACATAGATTCGTCTTATGTCGAAATGTGGCGTGCGCTAGGCATATCTAGTCCAGTCTATTTGTAGGGTAATGTCCCGCTAAATACTAAATTTCATGGAACTCACGACTAATGCGTGTGCTATGACTATTTGTATTTCCACGGGATTCACGATATAGCCGGGAAATCTGACTACTTTGGCGGGGATTGAAAAAAAAAACATAAATTACTGAAGGTTAAAATATCAACTTTCTTATTACTGAACCGAATTTAATAAAATTTACATGGAAATTTAAGTTTTCAAAGACATAAAAACATGAGAGGTATTTTATGCGTAAAATCAGATATTTACCTCAATAACTCAAAAAATTACAAAAGATGATGCAATACCTGCATTTACACTACAGATACAATAAGGCCCGTATGTCAGTTTGTGACAAAGACACTGAAATTAAGATAAAATCGTCCTTTTGATATGATAATGCACGGAGGGGCACCTGGAGTCTTCCTCCACCATCAAAGTTAGAAAGTTCCCATATGACCTTAATTTTTGTCGGTGCGTCGTTATGCCCAACAAATCTATTGTGCATGCAAGTTTCTACGGCAACGACCGAGCGCTCGTTTCTACAAACTAACAAACAAAATACTTTGTATGTCCATTAAACCTCGATATCATCAATTTGGGCATATCGGAAAATTTGTTAGCACAAAAGCAGGGCGCCCGTCTTACTCTGTTGTTCAAATTTCAAATGACATGCGTTTTATTAATAAACCAGGACAACAGCAGCAGAACAAAAATTATTAGCCGATTGTTAGAAAGAAAACAGTTACGCTAAATGTAACACTCTTGGCTATGTATTGAATATCTTTTATGGTTGCAATTAAATCTATCAATCTATATCCAAATTTAGATACCGAAATACTAATTTACGCAGTTTGAATTTGCATTTGCAAATATTAGATGTTGTTTAGAGTAACTAGAAAAAAGTTATGTTTCGCATGAGAAAACTTAAAATATTTGCAATATGTGGGTAAATACATTTATTTCATACCATTCAAATTTGGATGCAGAAGTCTTGCATTAAATTAAACATTGACGATGATTTCAAAAACTATATCAACAAAATAACTAGTACATCCTTTATGTATGCAATGCCATTCCATTTATTGCCTTGTAAGTATGCAATCTTTACATTGTAGATCATACCCTAACAGACACATTTTTAGGTCGATTTGGCGACACACAATATGCCTGCGTGTGTCTTGGCAGTTGCACAATAAAATACATCAAAGAATGACACAGTATTTCAGTGACGCAAATATTTTGAAACATAACAATATATTTAATGTTTTTGTTGTTTTGACATGGAGTGTATTGTATAGAGCAATTCGCAGAACTATGACTTTTCAACATATTAAGTCTGGCATAATTGATTTTGTTATTTATCATTTATGAATACTAGCACAGGCGAAGTATTGTGCCAGAGCGATTGAGCTATTTAAGCACACACTTTTCTGGGTAACGTTACATAGGATTCTATACGAAAAATGGTTATAGTCCTCAAAGTATTCGGGCCTGCTCCAGTTGCAATTTTAGACACTGTCACGATCCCTGCCAGTAAGCATTGCGGTGTGATATACTATGAATTTAAATGATTATCTTTGTAATATGTAGTACAAATGTGACAAACATTATACATTAACGCTAGAATATAGCACGAGAACGCATCTGTTGCCGAACATTTTTCAACATTTTCAAGGGGAGGCCCAAAAAAAAAAATCCGCCGGGAGATGGAGACCCCTCCCTCACCTACCCCACATTCGCAGCAATTCTGTTTGGTCCGTAGCTATGCTGCTCATATCTGGCGTACAGTTCAAAATCATCAAAGTACGTCCCTGCATGCAAACAAAATATGATAGAATGCGCTAAAGATATTTTGCATAGTGTTTCATGAATATGTGTAGATAACATTTCTGTGGTTTTAATTTGTTACTTGTAAAATAGTGTATAATTTTAGTGAACACAATCTCACAACATAATGTGCTTTATAAAGTATAATAGAGGCCAGTTATTGAAATTGGAAAACATACCCAGAAGGTTTTCACGACCAGACGAGGAAACATTGAAAATTCTAAAGGATTATGATATTTTGATTTAAAGATCTGCCAGAGGTGGTAATAATCAACTTACACGTAATTGGGATATAAATCAAGGGATTAAACTGGACAATATTAGAACATTACCTGAGGCAATTCCAACTGTAATATCAACAGATAGACCAAAGCATAAGGAAAAAATCAACAAAGAAGTGCTAGATTCGAAAAGAACAATGAATTTATCCCACGTAAAATATGAAACTCAAACAATAGTTAAAGGCCAGAAAAATATATAATTTGTTGCATTAACCCGAGATCCTTGAAAAACAGAACGACAGCCTTCTATGACATTAAGCCGGTGCTAGGGGGCGTGAGCAGTGTTGCATTTTCCATTACTGCTCATGAACAGACTCAATAAAACCGAGTCTGCAATTTTCACTGTTTGCTTTGTTCTAGGTGCTTTCGAGGGATCTATTTTCCAGATTTTATTTATTATCTCGAATGATCTAGATCTTATTGCTGTGACTGAGACATTGTTAGGCACCTCCATCGATAAAGCATGTCTAGGTGAACTGTTACCTGATGGGTACAAAATCAAGCATGTGCCACGCCCTGGTAGTAGGCGTGGAGGTGGGGTGGGCCTTATTTATAGACCGGTGATAGACGTAAAAATAGTCTCTTCAACTAGTGACAATACTTTTTCAACATTTGAACATATTGAGTGTAATGTAAATATCAACAACTACACATTGCTCATGGCCGTTATTTACAGACCTCCTCCATCAAAGATAAATGGTCTGAAAACAAATGATTTTCTGGATACCGAGTGGCCAGATTTCTGATCAAAATACGCCGCAGTTGACAAGAATATCATCATAACTGTATCAGCATGTGGAAGGGCCAACCCACGTCTACGGTCATACCCTAGACGTGGTCATCACCAGAAACGTAGATAAAACAGTATTGGCAGTAGTAGTGACTGATCCTGGGTTATCTGATAGCTCTGGAATAACAGCCAAGGACCATTTCGCGGTAATGTTTACTGTGACATACAGGAAACTCCGTTCGATTGACGTTGATACTTTCAAAGCTGATATCCTATCATCCAATCTTTTGAATTTGTCACAGAGTACATCAGATGCAGAAACTCTCGTCTCATTATACAACAGTGAACTTTCAGTTTTAATTGACAATCATGTGACTTTGTGTTCAAAAACTATAACATTAAGACCATCTTGTCCCTGGTTCTCGGAGGAGCTCCACGACGACAAACATTTGAAACGTAAACTAGAACGTAAATAGTAGACTTCAGGACTCACCGTTTACCACTTAATGTATAGGAACCAATGCGCAATCGTTAACAAAATGTTAAAAAAGGCAAGAATTGATTATTATTCAAAGAAAATAGAATCAAGTGAACGAGACCAAAAAAGCTTGTTCAGAGAACGAAACATTTATTGAACGGTCCAAGTGAAGTTGCACTTCCATCAGGCAAGAACCCAGAAGAACTAGCACAGGATTTCAGCGATTACTTCATAGATAAAATAGAAAAAAATCAGAACTAATATTGCATCCCAGGATCAGAATGAATCATTTACTCCAGAAGACGGGCGCATATCACTATGTGATACCGCGCGTTTGACTAGTTTCAGTCCAGCAACAGAGGAGGAGGTGAAAGAACTTAAATACTGCTTAAGCCGGTGCTAGGGGGCGTGGGCAGTGTTGCATTTTCCATTACAGCTCATGAATAGACTCAATCAAACCGAGTCTGCAATTTTCACTGTTTGCATTGTTCTCGGTGCTTCCGAGGGATCTACTTTCCAGATTTTATTTTTGTCCAAAAGTCTGCTAATAAGTCATGTGAATTAGACCCTCTTCCTACATGGCTCTTGAAATCTTGTATAAACGAACTTCTCCCAATATTGACGAAAATTGTTAACATCTCTCTGGAAAGTGCAATCGTGCCAGAATCATTTGAAACGTCACGAATAAGACCATTGTTAAAAAAGCCAAGTCTTGACCAAAACACACTTAAGAATTACAGACCTGTTTCCAATCTGCCATTCCTCTCAAAAATCCTTGAAAAAGTTGTAAACAGAAGAATTGAGGAACATCTGACGAACAATCAATTACATGAAATAAACCAGTCAGCATACAGAAAATTTCATTCAACTGAAACCGCATTGTTAAAAGTTCAGAACGACATTCTCGAATCCCTAGACAAAGGTGACGTCACAGTACTTGTGATGTTGGACCTGTCGGCTGCATTCGACACCATTGACCATAACACCCTTCTTCACAGACTCAAATTTAACTTTGGATTCGGCGATAAACCCCTTCAATGGGTGGCATCATATCTAACAGACCGTTACCAAGCAGTATGCATCGATGGCAAACTCTCTGAACCAGTCCTTATGAAATTCAGTGTTCCTCAAGGATCTGTTCTGGGCCCAAAATTCTACACGATGTACACAAAGCCGGTCGTGTCCATCTGTAGAAACCACGGTCTAAACCACCACTTTTATGCAGATTACTCCTAACTCTATCTATCGTTTAAACCAGCTGACCAAGCATCAAAGGCAGCCACAATCACACGAATTGAAAAATGCCTAAAAGAAATTATCTCATGGATGATTTCAAACATGTTAAAATTGAATGCAGACAAAACTGAAGTAATTCTTTTCTCGAGTCAAAAACACTCCAAACATGTTGAAAATCTAGAACTGAAAGTTGATGAATCGAGCATCAGACCATCAAAAACTGTTCAAAACCTTGGTGCTACGCTTGATTCGAACATGCACATGGACCATTATGTTAATTCCGTGACTCGAACATGCTACGGCCAAATACGAAATATTGGTCATAATCGACCATAGTTGACAACTGAAGCCACAAAAACCCTTATAAACTCGTTTGTGACCTCACGATTAGATTACTGCAATGCTCTTTTGTACGGCGTGCCAAAATCAACAACGAGCAAACTGCAAAATGTCCAAAACACAGCTGCACGTCTTATTACGAAAACAACCCGTTTTGAACGTATAACACCAGTCATTAAAGATCTTCATTGGCTTCTAATACAAGATAGAATCAAATACAAAATTCTCATTCAAACATTCAAGGCCTTGCATGGACAGCCGCCGGTGTATATGAGAGACTTACTGGAGATATACGCGCCAACTAGAAATCTGAGGTCAGCAAGTACAGCAACAACCCTTGTGCCACGAAATGTCGACCGGTTACTTACGGGGATAGAAGTTTCAGGGTTGCCGCCGCAAAACTATGGATTTCTCTCTGGCAATCTCAGAAAAGATTCGTCACTGAATTCATTCAAAAGATCTCTCAAAACACACCTTTTCAAAATTTTCTACAACACATAGATACCAACTGTGACTGTTTCTACCCATAATAAATATGCCATTGTTATTTTTGTAATACCGAACTACGGCAAGTCATTCGTAGCTGACGAAGATCTCTTAACTGTACAATTCATCATGTAATTAATTAAATTGACAATTCATCTTTTATTTCATCATGTCACATTTTAAGGGTTATGACGTTCTATGTGTGTGTTTTTTTTTGCAAGACTTGAGTTTCACTTGAAGTGTGTGTTATTTCTATCTAATACAGTATATGATGGCACCGTTTACCGGGAGGTTGAACCACTATATGCAGCCCGTCTGGGCGTACCAGGTGTTTAAAGCACAGGTATTGGCAATAGGGGTAAAACGACCTCAAGAGGAGGGGTGCGGTCATGGCTGTTTGTTACAATAAGGCGGTATATATTATCATTGTTCATTTATGATATTTTTGTAATGACTATTATTTTTTTGTTATTATGTACAACGCCATTTATAAAAAAGGCGTTTAAATCAAATTGTTTAGTTTCAGTTTTGTGATTACATATGTCATGTTTTTTTTTATTTTCCTACATATCTGCGATGTGTCACATGTTTAATTGTAAAGTGCCTTTGAACGTATATTCCATATGAAAGGGGCGCTCAACAAATCTGGTATTATAATAATAATAATAATAATCTCTATACCAAAACAGAAGAAAGGCGTCATTTCATAGGATCATTTGGTTGATTTATGTAGTATGTATACAGAGTCTACTACCAATTGTTTTAAGGGATCTCACAATGAGTTATTTTGTAATGTAGGATTTTTAAGATACAGTGAACTCAGTGACAACATTGAATTCAAAACAGATCATTTAGTGTTGCGTATTAGAAAGAGTAAAACTATCTTTAGAGAAGGAAAAGATGAAAGGATGTAGTTTTGCCAGAGGGAGGAATGTATTGCGCTTGTCCATATAACATGTTACAAAAGTATCTAATACGTCCTAAATTGACGTTAAAATCTTATTCATACTTGTTTAAACCTGCATTCAGTTTGGGGTTAAAATTTTGTTTCTTTTCTAAGGACAGAAAACTTAGTTTTGCTAGTGCTAAGGAGTGCATTGTTAAAAAGCTCAAGATTGTAGAGTCAAAGTTCTATTAAAGTTCTACGGCAAGTATTGTCCACTGAAAACGGAGTTTTTGTGCGAATTGATGTTAAAGACTAATGGCTGTCAAAGCAAACTGAAGTGATATAGTTAACATTTATATTATATGTAACTCGCATTTAGCTGGAATTGTCATTATTATACACTACTTACCGTCTGACATTGAACATATCTACTAGTAAACTTTGAACATTTTGTGAATAGTTGTGAATTAACAAAATACACTGTCATGCTTTTACTACGCTTGTAGTACGGATATATATGTAAATAAACAATATCAGTTTATTCATTTCAAATGTTTACAGTACTCATATTTACTAACACTATGATACAAACCCGATATTAGACAGGTCTGTTCTTATAATGATTTAGTTCCATTCAAAAATTGACTAATTTTGAGGAAACCAAAAACAACTTTTTTACAATTTATGCAGTTCTTTTTATAATTTTCTTGATAGATTTAATTTGGTGCTCTCAAACAAAACCGCCATTATAGCCAAAATAAAATTACCGTCACAATTATGACATACAGTATTGCCAAATCTTATCGCGTTTAATTGATAATCGGTCTGCTTTTGCACTAATTAATCGAATTGAACAATTCGAAATTAGTATTTATTAAGTAATTATATTTACAGTAAAATGGTTAGGTAACAAATGCAAAATAATGTACAATAGGTTCATGAAAGTATGACCTTATTTCTAGAGACAGTAAACGTGGTGTGTTTCGTTTAAATTAAGCAAGAAAATTGTATGTTTCTCTTACTACTGCTTTGACTACTATTAAATCCAAAACCGTTTAAACATGTATTTAATGAAGATCCACGCACTCTATATAAGCATTTGCTCATTATAATAGTATTACAAAGAGAACTATTTCCCTTTATGCACGTTATGGTGTTAAGCCCGCCCAATGTATTACACAACTATAACAAATTTAAGTTCGCATACGTACCGTTTTGTTAAGCCACTCCATTTTGTTAGATTTCAAATAAGATATTGTTTCCACAATTAATTTCAATTAAGGAAACAATTAGGCAGTCAATATTCATTAAAGATCTGAATAAACAAATGGCATATTTTTAATCCAGGAAGTAAACAAGTCAAAATGATATTTATTTACATATGTCGCGTTTAATACCTGAATAAAATACGGTATGTTTATGGTTGAACAAATTTGTTTACTATCAAATTCCTATGACAAGTCAATGTGGGGTCCGTAAAAAGTCTACCTGTACATTCAGTCAGAGCCTTTATATTTCAATCTTTTCAGATCGTTCAACAACAAAATTATGCGAGGTACCGTTAGGTTTTCAGCTTTAACATTTCGGCTTGGATGACTCTAATATTCTGGCTTTCATAGCTTTTGGTATGCTATAATCCCCTTTCGATGTAGTGACTAACACTTTTAACTGCTAATTTTGAAATACTATTTGTTTCTAAGTAAAGTTTTCATATTTTACAATGGTACATGTTCAAATAAATCTTCCGGCATACCATGCATGGTCATCAATTATTTTAAATAATTTCAAATATATATTTTTATAAAATATGGATGTATACTTTAAAGAAATACACTCATATGCTGATCAATATGAAGGCTGTTACTGTTGATAATTATGAAATCAATAATTTTTTAAATGAGTATACACATATCCTTGCAGATGACCATGAAAAAATGTGTTAAAACTGAGTAAATGATCAATGCATGCTGAAGACTGCTTCAGTTCGGTAGACATTGACGCACACCTCACAAGTGATATATGCGTTAGCACTTACCCAATGAACATCCTCGTGGAGGTCATGCTCCATGATCTGCCGGAAATATGTTAAGCGACAGATTTAATATATAGTGTTTAATTAAACACACGACTTGTACACCTTATCACCTTCCTGTATGTACTAACAAGTTTATACCCTAGTGGTGATTTTGTCAATGACAGTTCCAAGGCGACGCCCAGATGATTGTTTGTTTCTTTCTTCTACTTTACAAAATTAATACATTATAGTATGTCTTTATATTTTGAGAATAGTTTAAATAATGTACACATCCATACATACACTGCCGTACGGTTCAGTTTCAAGAGGTTTTGATCTTACGAGTACATCGTGGTATTTCCTTTTAAAATTTTTCCCATTTTAAAATTTCTTTTCTCAAGCGTAGCAGTGAAATTTTCCAGTCTAAAACACCAGTGGGAGAGGAATAGCTACGAAAAGCAATGGTCAACACCAATCTTCGTTGGAAATTCAAAAGCACATGCCTAGGCCCCATTAAATGTTTTGTTTTGTTTCCTGTCTTCTGATCTTACATTTCAAAACAGAGCTTTAAGGGGAGCGGTGGCCTAGTGGATAAGGTGTCGGCCGCTCAATCCAGGGGTCGTGGGTTCGAGCCCCACTAGGGTCACGACTCATATGACACCAGTACTGGTTTTTCCAGGAAGCGGACTCGAGAGTTGTTCAATTAAGCTTGAAGCTTTCATCACAATCGAGCTAAAATAAATTAGTATAAACTAAAACAGAGCTTTTAAAAGGAATGATTCACTTTTTTGGTTACTAATACACTGACTTCTGTTCTAATTTGAAACTGAAACTGAAACTGATTTATTTGATTAAACGCCTATTTTTACGTAAAACATATTCAATGGCGTTTTACAAATACATAAAAAATACAACAAAAATTATTACATTTTAAATGACATATGACATAAATGAGCATAAATATCATTGTAAATAAACTATTTAGTAAGCATTTAACAAAAGATCAGGCATCAGATAAGATTAATAAAATATTAGAGTATTAACATTTAGTAAGATAGCTGTTTGTTATTAAGTAAGAATAAGTGGGTTATTGCGACGTGTCCAGAAGTTATTACAAACAACCGTATTTTTGTATTTGTTGTAAAATCGTTCATATTCGAATGTATTTACACAATAAAATCATCCAGTTCACGTTACTTCAATCTTTTAAAAGTCACAGTCACAGTCTCTAAAAGAGTGCAAAATAATTTCCAAAATAATGAGATTTCAACTTCTTTTTGAAAACATCTATTGTGTCTGAGTTCCTTATTTCGAAAGGCAATTCATTCCAGAGTTTAGGTCCAACAGTACCAAAACTTCTGTCGCTGAACGTTTTGCGCTTGTTGAAAGGAACAACGAAACACCCAGTAACGGAATTTGAAGAACGCAAGTTCCTTGTCTGTGTTTGTTTTATGAGAAGTTCAGAAAGATATTCTGGAGAGTTTCCAACTGAACAATTATACATGTAGGTGAGCATTTTGAATGTGATTCTGGCTTTGATTGGTAGCCAGTGAAGATCATACAGCGCTTGCTTGGAACTGTCATATTTTCTTCGATTTAGGACCAATTTTGCACACATGTTCTGAATTCGTTGAATTTTGTTTACTTCGCTTTGAGCAATACCATACAAAATGACATTACAATAATCTAAATGGGATATCACCAATGACAGCACAAGGGTTTCGGTAGCCTCTTTGGTAAGATATTTCCGGATACATTTTATTCTGAAGTAGTTGAGCATTGCTGTTCTACACTTTCGTTTTACATGCTCTTTTAGATTCAAGTTTTCATCCAGGTATGCACCTAGATATCGAATAAACCTCACTGATTTCACTTCATCATCTACAATGCATATTTTGTCAGTTGAACACTTAGAGAGCTGTTGCCTACTACCAAACATGATGAACTCGGTTTTGGAAGTGTTCATTTTGAGCTTATTTTCATTCATCCAGTTGTTGATTGTTTTAGCACATTGTTCAATTTCTTGTATTGCCTGGGATTCTACTGTTGGAGATGATGGTTTAAAGCGTTTATTAGCAGTGTGGTCATCCAACCTAATTTCACGACTGTTTGTATGCAACTCGATGAAAAAATGCAAATATCAAGTTTGATAGTGCCAACAAAGATCAGCTATTCAAATGCTATGTCACTGATAAATGATATAAACAAGTACAAAAGGACCAACAATTTTGGTAAGACGTAGGATTCAGTTCTAGAATTTTTCCATCTTCTGATGCTAAATAAGATACCTGCTTGCATACATGAACTTAACCATAAGTTCTAAGTCAATTAGCAGGAGATTCTTGGAGCATGTGCACTGCATGTCGGATCATTAGAGTAAATAAGTGTTTGAAGTTTCATTTCATTCTTAAAAGTGATAAATGAAGTTCTTGCTTACATACCAAATAGTACTCGAGTACAAAGCTAAACCAGTATTTTTAGTTAAAGGAAGAATGAATTAAAAGTCAGACTTGCAGACTCTTACTTTGCATGTTAGATCATCACGGAGATGTATGAAGTTTTAATTCACAGTAACTATTGATTATTGAGATACCTGCGTAGGTACAAAGAAGTTACAAAACTCAATTTTGTAAATCGGGAAAAGGGTCATACCTTTGTACAAAGCAAACTAGAATAATGGAACATGTATATTGTATATCAGATCATCACATTGAACAACTTAGTTTCAATAAATTCTCAGTAGTCATTACTGATATAACATCTCAGAAATAATAAACAAATAGCATGCCGAAGCTGACGAACGGATGTGAACAATAACCCGAGATAAATAATCTTTAGGAATGGCGAAACAAAACTAATGTTTTAAGGGTTGCTTGTAAGTTGGTAGAGGAAAAGGCAAACAAACGTTATTATTATTATTATTATTTCGGGCCTTTTTTCTAAGCATTTACTAATTCCTCTTCTAAACAAGCAGTTGACAAATAGGATAAACAAATGAGTATTTATTAAGAAAAGAAATCAAATTACCCTCGAGACGGCAGATGGCAGGGCTTCAAAAACGAATGAATTTGATATCTAACCAACCTGACACTCAAACGTACTTACGCTGCTATTTGTTAAAATTGTTTTATCGTACATATCAGGTTATATAGTGATTCATTTTGAAAATGTTCTCGGAAATAAATTCGTTATAAACCTAACACATTATTATGCACCGGTAACAAAAATTAATTACAGTAGGTACAGTGTTCGTTTATACACTATTCTTCCTTTTACCTTAGATATTTAGTTTTATGAACTTCAGTTTATTTCTTTCTTTAGATTTTTCGCAATCCTTACAAAAAGTTACCTCTGATATCCCAGAAATAATTGAAGGAGATAGATGTGGTTTTATCAACTTTGATACCGGTCTATCGTGCAGGAATGTGAATTAAGTTGCGATCCAAACCGGTGCATACACTAATTCCAAACCGTTAACAGTTTTTCATTTACTTGTATCCAAACCGTTACACACTTGATACATGTGATTGAATTTGGATGGTACTTTTTCGCAAAGATACTTTACTTTTATTTTAGAGACCGATAACAAGATATGTGAAAATATTTCTTCTTTCTTCTTAACTCATTTTTTTCTGACGATAAAATTACAAGAGTTTTTATAAGATTATTTAAGAGTTTCGTTTTCGCCTCATTGATTGCCATAATCTGCACGTTTTTATCACTTACTAAGTTGAACTGACATGATTTGATCTTTTTTATCGAATAACTTGCACCTTAGAATGAAAGTTGAAAACATAGTAATTTTTTTATGTACAAAGATGTGTTAAATCGTACAAAATATCGAAACTTACGTGATGTTTTTGACATATTTGCTCGGGAGAGGCCATATTGGACAGATCCAAACACACGGCTACCGGTGTAGTTACCATACAGTGGTTATGTAGGTGTAGAAAACGATCACGAACGAATACTAAATGAGCTTTTAATTTACATATTTATATATACTGTGTCTCTAGAATTGTGTGTACCTGAAACAAATGATAATATTCAGTTAATTTTAGTAGTATGGAACTTTTAACAATATACTATTTTGTATCATATGCACATGTATGACACGCTGTCACATTTAAGGTCCAAATGCGGTAAGGAACACTCGGACTGAAAATCGGGAAATTAAAACGTTTTTTTTTATATATTTATTTCTCTCCTAGAACATGATTTCGAGCAAGATCACATTGTTTCATCTATAAACCTTATTCACCAACAGCATTTTCACGTTGCCTTCACGACAACGCACGAATTACGACTATAAACAGTACAGTAAAACTTACATTAAGGGCTAACCTACTGGAAGGGTAAAATACATTCGCTTAACAGAACTTGTCTCTTAGTATGTACAATGTTCTTTTACAACACAATCAGAAATTGAAAAATTGGTCTGTTAGTGTAAGTGGTCTCTTAACAGACGTGATTTCTCAAGTTTCTCAAGTAAGTTTGACTGTAGATGTATATGTTGGACGTGCTTAATTATCGAAGCAAATGTAATGTTCACAGTTAATTAATCAAGTTACAAATGTAAGTTAAATTGATTTCCGTCTAAGACGATAACGTATGCTCAGCCTGGTTCTCAAATATTTAATATCAACAGGCTCGTTCTAAAATATTGCAGCAAAATCAAACAATGTACGCCGGAAGAGTTTTCTTGGGTTGGGGGCGGCTTGGATGGGTGAGGGTTTAATGTGTGTTTTTGGTAGGCAGGGTTTAACCCTTACCCTGCTAAATTTCTATTATGAACATGTCTATATTTCAATTTTAAAAGTACCATTAGCTATTAAAACGGGTGCTTACCAAAAAGATACTGGCTGAATGGCGAACAGTGCAGATCATGATCTACACTGGTCACAGAGGCAAAATCAATCGAATATAAAATGGATGTTGTACTGTTATATGGGGAGGGAGGGGGTGGGGTAATGTGGATTATTGTATTCCTTAAATGACCTGATCACCACACACATACAATCAGTTTGAAAAAAAAACTGAAAAAAAAGTTTGAAATCAATGCCTTAAATAGTTTTAGCATTGTGCTTCAGACACAAAATTCAAAGTACAGATTTGGACTCATTTATTGACTTTGACATTTTGCTTACCAGACAAATTCATGAGCTTTGACATCGTACTGTCCCTATCTATATATATGCCTATTTTGAAGACAAAAGCATGAATGGTTATTAAGTTATGTTCCTGTCAAAAAAATATGACAGACAGATTTGACCTTTCTGTGACCTTGACCTTCGAGATACAGATCTGTTTTAAAGCTCTTCATATTGTCTTATCGCAACCTACCTTTATGCCATGTTTTAAGTCAATGTCTTGAATGGCTATTGAGCTATGCCACGGAAACGAAATATGGCGGACAGACTGACGGACGGACAGATGTACACGCCATAACAAATACATCGGTTTTTTTCAAAAACGGGCGTGCAAAAATACTGGAACATTTTTTTGAATTTATAAACTAAAGAAAATGTATCCAAAGACGTCATTCATGTTTACGAAATAACATCACGGATTCAATTATTTCTGTACTTTTTCATAAAATAAAATATAAACGATCATATAGCCTCCAGTTCAGTATTTACCAACATATTTCTTCTACATTGAATCCTTAACAACCCCTTCTTCGGTATTCGGTCTCGCTTTCACAGTATTTAATAAAACAATACAACTGGTCACTATGCACATACAAGTATCTCTATGCCACAATCGTCGAATAATAATTTCATACTGTTCCTATTTTCAGTTCGGTTTAATGTAAACAATTTTGCAAATATCAGAGAGGTGTCAATGTATACACCCATTGTGCTGAATGATGACTTGAAATTAGATTCTGTGACTGCTTATATATGCTAAGTTATCCTATTCATTGACAACGATTTCCAGGAATTAGGGATGGCAACCGTTGTCTCCGTATAAAGAAACAGATAATCTACTGCCAAATTGCCTCCTTGGAATAATGAATCTATTCAGTTAAAAAAATGTCATACAGTGTTTATTTTTACAAAACAGTTGACAATATTGATTAAACAAAATGTAAAACAAATGATCAACTTTGAAGGCATTTTTGGGTAGTACTACGTTGATTTGATTTAAATTATGATATAAAAATACCTAAAATAATCAGAATTTAACTTTCAATTGAACATGACGGTTTATCTGTAATGTGCAAAATGAATTTCTAGATAGTATAGATTTAAATCCATACGAAGATCCTTTGGAAGCATAAAATGCAACCAAGCCAAATGATAGCAGACTCTGTTTGATAGAGTCTGTTCATAACAGGTAATGGAAATTACAACACCCCTCACACACCTAGCACCTGCTTAAGCAGAATTCTATTACAAAGACTTTAAATGGAGTCCATGATCCCAAAAGACCAGTAAGTAGACCAACAGTGAATCCAAGTAAATCTGAATTAAATTTTGGAGAAGCCATCAATCCTATGAAGAGGTTTTTTATGGTTTCGAGAGATGCTTACTTTTTGAGGCTGTATCATAAGTGTGCTCCTGAGCTGTAAATAATATAAATTACACATAACACACAAACACACACACACATATATATATGTGTGTGTGTGTGTGTGTGTGTGCGTGTGTGTGTGTGTGTGTGTGTTTGTAAACATAGCCAACTGGGTAATTGCGTATGAATACACACCAACAAACCGGGGATACGCCACGAACCGGGGAATTCCCCAGTTCAATCTAATAATGCCATGTTAATCCTGACCTTAAAACTAGTCATCTCTCGAAATTTGAGCCTACTGTAGGCTTACTTATTTTAGCGGTGTACTAATAACACGCTTTTAGCGCTATTGCACGTGCGCTAATTCATGTCCGCGCATTAATTTGTCCAAGCATTTTCATGTACACTTTCATTCGATGATGTTTTCTACGAACTTTTGCAAATAAATACTCTTGAGAGTTTGCACTAGTTACACTGCTTGCTAATATTTTAAGGTTCGTATGATATTCCTGTTTATTGTTCATATTATTATTTTAAATATATGATCATGCAAAATAAAATATTTAAGCCTGTAGTTTTGTGTTTTTTTCTCATTTGATTAAGTTGTTATCGATTTCCGTATCACCTTCGGGCATGTCCGTTGTGGCAGTCGCTCGTTTACGGAAAGGTGTGAACGTTTGTATTAAGACACAATGCATGTAGGACAAAGTGGGTTCAATGATTAATATGTGTGACAATCTCGTTTTATTTCAGCAATTATAACTAGTAAACAGAATATAAAACACACAGATTATTACAATTAAATACAAGAAGACAATACAGTTACGTAGGCAATATTATACTTTATATACTGTACGTAAACATAAATCTACATTACAGTTGAAAGTATCATTGAAAAAATACAAGTATCATCACGGCACACTATCTTAATGTCATACTTGGTACATGTTTCAAATTTATAGCTAACGGATTTTTTCGATTGCGTCCATTAGACCTGTAAGGCGCCACCCTGTCATGACTGATTCTTTTTGGAATGACAAATGAAAACTGAATTTTATAAGACTTCAATCAATCATCAGATATTTACCAGTAGTAACTAGTATTCACAATACGTTCACTGACCAATTATCGCATTTTCGAGAGATCTGCGGTATAACACTTAAGTAAATAATGTCAAATAAATCGTACTTTCTTTAGCCCGCTAACAGTGAAAAAGTTGATTTCATATCAGTACAACGTATTATTACAGCAGAAAAACATTACATAAAAATTGTCGACGGTTAAGTTTATTTCCGAAAATCTTCGTGAATCTCCGTAAATCTCCGAGAGCCACATCTCGGACAGCGCTAAAATTAGAAATTAGCGGTCTCGCGAGAGCGCTAATTCACGTCCACGCATTAATTAGATATTTCACCAAAAATTGCGTTTGCGCTAAATTTTTGCCGCGCTAATAAATGTACGCCTACAGTATTCTGAGCGATAGAAATTTATTCCCCGGTTTGCAGGTTCTAGTCATACACATATCTCACACACAATTAGAATTTTACCAGAGTGTGTATCCTTCGCAATTTTCTGCAGTTCCCCAGTTGACCTGTATACAACTCGTAGTACATACACTCCAAGGTTTAAATCATTATCACTGATCTAACACATGTTTTCGTCATTTTAAGCTCATGGGTGAAATTATAATGTTGATAATTAATGAGTTACCAATTATATATGTTTTCACCTTCACAAGACGATATTATATATCTGTGTTTCCGAATATCTTGTCCGGCTTACGCTGTTATTGCCATGTTAATTAAATGTTTGATAATAGAAATATTGAATTGAAAATATTATAATATTCAGGAGCATCACTCAAAAAATATAGTTTATTTATGATCTATCAATATATATTCATTTTACAAACTTTCAACTTCAAGCGGTGCTTATATATGCATTGCTTTTTCCGGAAATATCTGTCAGTATTAGATATATAAAGAATTCACAACGGTTAATGCAATATGTTGACAGATGACACCACTACAGCTATATTTCAAAGTCTATAGTTGTTAAAAAGATCGTTTGAACCCGCTCAAAGAAAAGCAATATGAATATATTGAACAAATTTTGTTCGAATAAATATACTTTTTCCACTTTATTTGCATTTCGTTACCTCTTCTAAATTCTTGATATCATGTATATCTTTATTTATATTTCGTTAATTCTTCTAAATTATTGATATCATTTATTTCTTCATTTTAAGTTTACTTGTGGTAATTTATTCGGTATACAAACGGCCTGTTACCTGTAAACTGAAATTTATGACTTGCAACTTAAATCCGGCATGAATACTTATTTTCAATGATCTTGCTAAGTATTATTTATAGGGTGCAGGTATGGGCACCCGAACAGTCACTGGTATTTCAGCGGGATTCACACGGTTCCTGTGCCCTGTTTGGGGATTATGTGTGATTTCATAATTAAGCCAATTCTTTTTAAATTCTTCAACATTTCAAACCTTCATCTATATATAAAACAATTGAGTGGTATTGATCATATCAATAAAAGCTATCGAATAATCTTAATTATTTCCTGTATAGGTACAGCAGTACTTTAAGATTTTTCGATAGAAAATAAACGTTACACTAAATTTCTAGCGAAAAAAAAAGGTTGTCGGCCAAATCAGTTCTTTTAATTTGGCCATATAACACTACTGATTGAACAATACTTGTTCATTCACAAAGCCAGTACCTTAGTTTTTTTGAAATGCAATAATTATATTTTTCAGCTATGTTTTATTCATGTATTTTGTAAATATTCGCACTAACTTATATTTGTCTCCGCCAAATAGCGGTTACTTTGAGTACAAAGTTGAGTTTTACATTGCATATGTTGCCTTTTTAATACCGTTTAATTTAGGGTCTCGGGTTTATTCATCTTCAGCCGACATAGGTGCTTATTATTGTTAAAAGGCCAAAGTTTGCATGTCTCTCAAGGCCTCCTTTTGGTTAAGGGAAAGAAATAAGTTTCATACCTCTAACTTCACTCCAACAGTTTAGCAATAAAATACAGAGTTTTTGGTCTCCCAAAAGTAAAGTAGATATAATACTTACACCTCCCAAATTACTGTGCTGCATTTTCAAAACGGCTGCATTTTTTATGTTCATTACCTCCTACGATTTTTATATAATCAGCTGTCTACTAGTAATGCAATTATCTATGTCAACAGTAATAAATACTGCAAAGCCGAGATATTTTAACAAAGTTTTATTTATGAAGTATTTGTCAAATTTAGAGACCACATAAATCATAACACTAGTACATTATCTGAGTGATATTATCTACCACAAATCAAAGAAAAGGTCACAAGGATCTGACTCCAGTACGTTGTTAATACTGTTTAAAGGCCTAGATTTTGGCAGTGGGCCAAGGGATTTTTGTCTTCACCAGCACAGTTGGGGGTTAATGACCATCACAGTATGACTCCAATAAACAAGGGTCATTGTTTATTGGAGAGTCAGTCTAACTTACAAGTGTATCAATTAGTGAAAAGGGGAAAAGATGTAATTTATTGTAAATTAATGAATAATTGATAACTTTTAAAGTTATACTAGTTTTTTTTGGCATTTCTATGTAAAGAAAAATATTTGTTGATCAAACACAATAATAAAATAATCAGAAACTTATTTTCACAATAATGAAATAATGAGAAACTTACTTAAAGAAACATGCAAGTTTTATTTTTTCAAATTCTGTCTGGAGAATTGTGATATTTCTGAAAAATGTGACTTTCACTCATCTAAAGCTTGCAGAATACTGTAAATAACATTTGTATAAATTGAAAACAGAATGTGAATTTCAAAGTTACAAAGCAAAACATGATAAAAGTCCCTTTAGGCAACATACTGAAAATGAAAATCGAGTATAGATGGAACACAATTTTATATTCAAATAATGTTGATTACATGAATACATGAAAATCAATTTCCAAATCGAAAAATATTGTTTATCAGCACAAAGAACTCAGGAAGTTTTCACTGTACTTGTGTTTTATTATCATTATTATTTTCAATATTATTACTGTATCTTTTATCATCCTATATGTAATATAATAATAATAATAATAATATACTAATGATAATATAATAATAATAATAATTATTATGATTATGATTATTTCTATTATTATTATTTTCATTATTATAACATTAAAGTGATAGTTATTATCATCTACAAAATATCAAAATAATAATTATTATAATTATTATGAAGAAAAATTAACTTCTTTCAACTCCACTGCACACATCTTCATGGTCTAGTTAGGGCCCCTGCTGTGCTAATTGCCCTCTAATCAGTTGCTATTACATAATCGCTGATAAGCAGCAGATAAGATGGGAGTTGTATATTGGATTTGGGGGGGGGGGGACACTTATATAGTAGTGAATCTAGGCCTTTAAACAAGCCTAGATCATAACTAACTCGTGCAATTATCTTAACACGGAATTGTCATGCTATTTTCGCGCGGTTTTTGTTCAGCGATCGCCATGTATAGATATTCATGTTACAAAAATGTTTCAACAAAGCATAGGCTACGAAATGTGTTGCACATGTCCGAAATATTTGTAGTTTACGACGGTTCTAATAAAATGATAATGCTGCGGCTGCACGGGTTTATTAACATTTGTCAAAATATGGAGATCGTGAGACATCAACTAAACACATGAAAACCAACAACAAAACAATATTAAGCTTATATTCTTATGCAAAAAAAAAAAAAAATACAAAAAAAAACTTAATAAAATTAGATGTTCACGTTACGGACAGATATATCATGTGGAAAAATTGTTAGTTCTACAGAACCGTCTATAATTTGCTGTATTTTAATAAACGTCTTACCTTTGTAAACTATCGCTTTTAGAATTATACAAACAAAAAAGTTCATGCGCGAATGCTGAGGGGGGACCGGGGGTCCGGACCCATCCCCCCTTCTCCCATCCCCGGAAAATCCTAAAAATAGGGAAGAAAGAGAAGAAGGAAAGAAAATGTTGTTTTTTCGAAATAATTACCTTAAAGGAAACTAAATTTCATCATTATTCCCAATTCAACAGGTGAGCTCATAAAAATGGAACATAAGGGGTATACTTTATATAGAATTGCAGTGGAAAAAAAGTGTTCTTAAATGCTCCTAAAATGCCCCGGAATGCTTATAGATTTTTATTGAGTAGAAAGCTTTCAAATACATAACGACATTATTTATTGTTACATATAAGATTATTTCATACTTTATTCATGTAACTGACCACAAAATAAGACATTTCCCTATTCGATGACACACTAACGCTGTATTTATTATGGGTGCAAGTACATTTATTTTAGTTTTGACAGTGACATACATATGCTTTACTGGTATTAATAGCATTGAAATACTTCTTTTTTCTGGGAAACACAAATATGTCATAATCATGAAAATACTTAGGACATAAAAGTTTAGATAAAACAAAAACAATATCAAATGCATTTAAAATACCTATGATTGATTCATTTCACTCTTCCTTGATCAGAATGATTTTTACACGAGCATTACTACATGAAAGCATTTGATAGAAAATACTAATATACTTTGTATTGCGGTAAATTCATCTGTTTCTTCAGTTTTCATTCTCCTACCTTTGTAATTATACTATATATACCTTTTCGTGATTAAAACTCTAGTAAGTATTGCTTGCAATTAAATCATGTTCAGTTTCAAAAAGGAAAATCGTCACAAAATTGGGAAAAAGATTTTCCTAGTGTCGGATCCGAACCTATGACCCTCACAAATTCTGAAAGATTAACTATGTAAAGTAAACGTACTAGTGAAGCTTGGTTTTCTAAAAATAAGATAGAAACAAAAACTTCTTATACGAAAATATATTGGTAACCAAAAATGCTGTTTCTTTAATTCTTTATTAATATTAACTGCGATTTTCTCAGGCAAGAAATAACGATTTTCATGCCAAAATCAGGGACTGCGTATCATTGCGGAGGTTGAATGAACGATTCCCCGATATTTGATTCTTGTTTCCACATATCAAACCTGAAATTTTACTTTGCAAATATGCGCAAAAGTCTTTTTCTAAGAAAATCAAGTTTTCGTTAGCCTGTTGTCGGATAAAAATAAATGCTTTGTCACTGTTATTCTTCCTGATTTAAGGTAACGTGCTATCTTATTCAAATTAATTACCTCGATAACTCAATTGTTTTCGTCTTAATCATATCTACTCTGGGAACGTCATTTTTTACCATTTTGTAATATCTTACTTTTTGAAACGTATCATGATTAAATAGCAAACGGCACTAGAGTTTAAATCCATATAATGTATACAGTGTATATACAGTTGTATAATAATACAATATTTCAAAGGTAGGAACACAACAACTGTCATTGGAACGAGTAGAATACAACTGCAAATGGTAGCATGTTGGTCTGCAATATTGTGTCTGTAAATCAATTCTTTTATTTAGACAGAATTGAAGGAAAAATTGTCTGCTTAGCACAGCTTTGTAAATGCCTGATGGAAAATTTTAGTTAAAACATGAAGAAGGAACTACAATATACAATATTACTTAATATCGAAGTTCAGCAATTCTTGTAAGCAATGCAAAGTGACTGAAACATGAAATTGATACAAACAGATACTGTTTTGTGCTCTATTAATGTAAACATTTGACATAGACAATTTTGATTGAATGTCGAAGGATTGACGTACTACATGTACTTACAAACAGAATATAGAATTTCCTCTATTGACTGACCGCCTCTATGTTAGGGTGGTTAGAGTCGCTGACTTAAAATCACTGAAATCTCTCACTGATTAAGGGGCATGGGATCGATCCCTGCAACCGACCGTATCACTTCATGTAGGGAAGATGACAGTTTCTTACGGAGGATGGGTACAAGTAGTGGATCTTTCCAGGAACGCTTGTTGGGTAAACTGCCCACTTGACATAACTGAAACACTGTTTAAAAATGGCGTTAAACCCATCAAATCAAATTAAATCCCTCGACTGACTTACTCATATATATGTTATGTAACAGGTGCTTCCGCATACACCATTTTAATTATGGTGTACGAACTGGTTCAAAATTCTCAAAACCGCATCTTGCGGTTTAGAAACCGCATCTTCCGGTTTAAAAGCGCATCTTGCGGTTTTAAAACTGCAAGATGCGCTTTTAAACCGCAAGATGCGCTTTTTATACATTTGAACCTGTATGCATGTTCTTTTTATAAACCGCATAATGCGGGTTTTTTTATCTTCCATTTCCGGTGATGTTACCAATTTTACGATCAGCCAATCAGAATGCCTTTTACATTTTTATGGCGCCGAAAAGCAGTTGGCGCCACATTCAGTTATTAACAGCCACCAGGATATCTTTGCAAAACCAGGATTTTGGCAAACTTCACTACCATTTCTAAGTGACTTAGAAACTTCTATTTATGTTTGGATGGTAGTTTATGGACCATTGAGCAATAAATGAATGAGTTTTGTAATATTTCAAAATTATTTATGTACAAAAAAAAAATCAATTAGAAAAGTTGTACGATCGAAAATTCGATTGGATATATGGTGTCCGATCGAAGTTTTTGAAAATCCAGTCGGACATTTTTCCCATATTTCGGCGTGCTGGATTTTTTTCCGAATTTTTATCAAAGAAATAAATGGTATATTTAACTAAGTTTTCTGTTGTACAGTAATTATGTCTCCCCCAGGAGACATATTGTTTTTGCCCTGTCCGTCCGTCTGTCCTTCCGTCCGTCCGTCCGTACGTCACACTTCATTTCCGAGCAATCACTGGAGAACCATTTGACCTAGAACCTTCAAACTTCATAGGATTGTAGGGCTGCTGGAGTAGACGACCCCTATTGTTTTTGGGGTCACTCCGTCAAAGGTCAAGGTCACAGGGGCCTGAACATTGAAAACCATTTCCGATCAATAACTAGAGAACCACTTGACCCAGAATGTTGAAACTTCATAGGATGATTGATCATGAAGAGTAGATGACTCTTATTGATTTTGGGGTCACTCCGTCAAAGGTCAAGGTCACAGGGGCCTGAACATTGAAAATCATTTCCGATCAATAACTAGAGAACCACTTGACCCCGAATGTTGAAACTTCATAGAATGATTGGTCATGAAGAGTAGATGACCCCTATTGATTTTGGGGTCACTCTGTGAAAGGTCAAGGTCACAGGGGCCTGAACATTGAAAACCATTTCCAATCAATAACTAGAGAACCACTTGACCCAGAATGTTGAAACTTCATAGGATGATTGGTCATAAAGAGTAATTGACCCCTGTTGATTTTGGGGTCACTCCATCAAAGGTCAAGGTCACAGGGGCCTGAACATGGAAAACCATTTCCGATCAATAACTGGAGAACCACTTGACCCAGAATGTTGAAACTTCATAGAATGATTGTACATGCAAAGTAGATGACCCCTATCGATTTTGGGGTCACTCCATTAAAGGTCAAGGTCACAGGGGCCTGAACATTGAAAACCATTTCCGGTCAATAACTTGAGAACCACTTGACCCAGAATGTTGAAACTTAACAGGATGATTAGTCATGCAGAGTAGATGACTCCTAACGATTTTGGGGTCACTCTGTGAAAGGTCAAGGTCACAGGGGCCCGAACATTGAAAACCATTTCCGGTCAGTAACTTGAGAACCACTTGACCCAGAATGATGAAACTTCATAGGATGATTGGTCATGCAGAGTAGATGACCCCTAACGATTTTAGGGTCACTCTGTTAAAGGTCAAGGCCACAGGGGCCTGAACATGGAAAACCATTTCCAATCAATAACTTGAGAACCTCTCGACCCAGAATGTTGAAACTTCATAGGATGATTGTTCATGCAGAGTAAATGACCCCTATTGTTTTTGGGGTCACTCCGTTAAAGGTCAAGATCACAGGGGCCTGAACATTGATAACCAGTTCCGATCAATAACTTGAGAACCACTTGACCCAGAATGTTGAAACTTCATAGGATGATTGAACATGCAGAGTAGATGACCCTTATTGATTTTGGGGTCAGTCTATTAAAGGTCAAGGTCACAGTGGCCTGTTCATGTAAAATCATTTTTTGGAAATAACTTGAGAACCACTTGACCTACAATGTTGAAACTTAATAGGATGATTGGACATGCAGAGTAGATGACCCCTATTTTGAGGTCACTTGATCAAAGGTCAAGGTCACAGGAGCCTGAACAGTGACTTGAGAACCACTAGGCCAAGAGTGTTGAAATTTAGCGGGATGACTGGACATGCCAAGTAGATGATCCCTATTGCAGCAAACCATCAGTGTCTCTTTGACTTTCGCTCCTGACCCCTATTGACTTCTTGCCTATAGGACTTTGCATTGGGGGAGACATGCGCTTTTTTACAAAAGCATTTTCTAGTTTTGTCTGGGTTTGAGACGAATTCAGCGATAAATAAAAAAAATCCCATTTTAAAAGCTGGAAAAAAATCCGATTGGACATTTTCAGGGAAAAAAATCAGATTTATTGTTGGCGGTAATTAATATGATAAAATAAATACTCTTATACATAAAATGTTAATTATAATACTTGTTGCAATTCTTTGCGACCAAGTATGTTGCTATTAAATAAATAAACAAATAAATTTGACCTTGATCCCTCTCCCCCCAAATATGCCCTTGAAATTTGTCGTTCTGCTATTCTGCTGGAGTTATTCTGCTATTCTGCTGGAGTTGTTCTGCTATTCTGCTATTCTGACCCTCTGTTGATCCGTAATTTTCTCACACAAATTCGTCACATGTGTGAAAAAGTCGTACGAATTCCTCACACATGTGTGACATATTAGTGAAAATTTCGTTGATACTAAGAGGTGGTTAAAAATGGGGCTCGAAAATTTCACAATATCTACTTGTGACATATTCGTACGTATTTGTCACGCAGTGTGTGGGGAATTCGTACGAAATTTTCACACGTGTGACGAATTCATTTGTGTGAAAATTACGGTTCAACCAAGCTTAAATGGATCAAGTGAGATGAGGACCTTGGAATCTATGTTACATTTAATGGCGACATCTCAGATTGGTCTAACGTATATAAAGGCGACCCTTTGACCCTTTCCCATCTTTATATTATGTTTTCAAGGTTTCAAGTAACAATTTATGATAAAAAAAAACGTGCAGCTAAGTCAGGGCAGATTCATATCCTTTACATTAGAGTATTTTGTTCGGGTTAATAAAGAATTTAAACATTTCAGTTAAATAACCAGTCATGTTAAGAAACATCTTTTATTTTAAGTTGTTGCTTGACAGACAAATACATATCTGGAATAATTATTGCATAGATGCTTCTTACACTGCACACATTATCTCTCCAAGCTTCCATTTTGAGGGTCATTCCTAACCTTAAACTTACTACAGATTAGGGAAAAATTCCTCACAGTGCCATGAAATTTTATTTATTGACAAATAATGTATGAAATCTTTAAATGTTTAAAGAATTATACCAAGACTTACTGTCTTTATATCTTTACTATTTTGTTATTGGCTAATTTTGTAAACTATCCCTATAATATATTTAGAAACTCGGCACATAAAATGTCTGCTAGTTTGTTTCAAGGAAGATATTATTTTTTCAATTCAGTTGATATGTGTATGTTCGGTCTTTTTTTATATAAAAATACGGCTTAAGATTTTTCAGATAAATTATTATACAAAACACATTCTAGCAAAATATATTGATTTCTACTTTAGAAATATGTATTGTTTGACAACTTGTACTCATTGTTATAACCAGCCTAGCTTTGGATTCGTCTTACGCCTGTTGGTGAAAACGTGGCAATTAAAACGGCTTAGTCGTTGTTACTCCTTTGGTCCCGAATTAAACGAAATTTACCAAATGTTCAAATTAAAATGTTTAATAATATCTAAAATTAATTCAGTATCTAAACGTGGAGTCGGTATACCAGTGCACACCACAATACAATATACATATACATAACATATAAACCTCTACGGACAAAAGGCACGCTGAAAATGGGAACATCGTTTAGAAATGGTCAGAAACCTTGAACAGTGAACAACCTCACACTTTAGGATCTAATAATCAAGAAACACATTAACAAAGCGGTAAACAAAAAATAAAACAAGTGGGCACAAAGAACGAACTAGTTGGGCACCGTCTTGCTTTGCTTTGCGTGTTCGTGCGTGCGTACGTGCATGCATATTTGTATGCGTGGACCTTTTAGTGCAAGAATTTGTGCAACAATTTTGCACCTCCTGTAAAAAGGATGAAGCCTCGGTGCCAATACACCTTTTAAATTCTTAAGTTAACATTAGCTGTCTCAGCATACAATAAATTAAACAATCTTCTTTAAGGTACTCAAACTATCAAATAAGTGCTGTTTAACTCGGGCAAATTCAGCATGGGTCATTTGGTACTATTTGCCTCAGGAACACACTCATGACCTTTCAAGATTACTTCTTTGACATCATAATTTGAGCTTTGAACTACAGACTGCACGGCCTTTGCAAGTGATAACTCTTTGTCATAGAAGACTCCGATTTTCCTATTGTCATATAGGATTTTTAGCTACTTTTTCAAAACGCATAACAGTGAGAGGAAATAAATAACGGTGAATACCGGAAATCGCTGTTAAAACTTCATATTCAATATGTATCGAACTCGAGTGAGAGCTAATTATACATAAAATATTTACAAAAATAAACGTAATAAAGGCAACTTTATGACAACTAATCATAACTTTTAGCAGTAATTACCTTACCAGCAATTACCTTATACGCTGGTACTGTATAACAGTTTATAATAGTACATGTATATTGATTACCAGACCTCTAGCCTGCCCAGTACGGGTTGTTTGGAGGTCCGGAAACCGGACATCTAGATTCCGGGTCTAGAGGTAGCCACTTGTGGATAGGGATGGGCATTTTTGAGGGGGTTTCTTACTAGTCACCATGTATTCAGTTTGACAGAAAAAAAAATTATAATCTACAAACCTTTTTAACTCTTGTACTACTTCCATGGCTTCTGACAAGTCGGTCAAAATGTTTGCACATCCGGGATTAGTCTAAATAATGAGACCTCGGGTAGACTGATTTTACATTTTAATATTTCACGCTGTCTACCTAGAGGATGGGTATATCGACCAGTCAAAAAAGTATAACGATATTCAACTCGCGAGTACAATTTATTTGGACTAATCCGGGATAGGATACAGTCATTCTGTTGACATTTTTCTAATCAACGCGTCCATCCGGACAATGGCGCTGTCTAAAGCATCTAGAGACTGTGACACTTCTAGTGACCTATTGATCGATCCCATACAACTCGAACTTATGGTGTACGAACTGGTTCAAAATTCTCAAAAAACGCATCTTGCGGTTTAAAAACCGCATCTTGCGGTTTAAAACTGCAAGATGCCCTTTAAAACCGCAAGTTGCGCTTTTTTATACATTTGAACCAGTATGCACGTTCTTTTTATAAACCGCATCATGCGGTTTCTGTTATCTTCCATTTCCGGTGATGTTACCAATTTTACGATCAGCCAATCAGAATGCCTTTTACATTTTTATGGCGCCGAAAAGCAGTTGGCGCAACATTCAGTTATTAACAGCCACCAGGATATCTTTGCAAAACCAGGAATTTGGCAAACTTCACTACCATTTCTAAGTGACTTAGAAACTTCTATTTTGGTTTGGATGGTAGTTTAGGGACCACTGAGCAATAAATGAATGAGTTTTGTAATATTTCAAAATTACTTATGTACAAAAAAAAAAATCAATTAAAAAATTTTGTCCGATCGAAAATCCGATTGGATATATGGTGTCCGATCGGAGTTTCTGAAAATCCAGTCGGACATTTTTCCCATATTTCGGCGTGCTGGATTTTTTTCCGAATTTTTATCAAAGAAATAAATGGTATATTTAACTAAGTTTTATGCTGTACAGTATTTTTGTCTGGGTTTTAGACGAATTCAGCGATAAATAAAAAAAAAAAAACATTTTAAAAGCTGGAAAAAAATCCGATTGGACATTTTCAGGAAAAAAAATCAGATTTATTGTTGGCGGTAATTAATATGATAAAATAAATACTCTTATACATAAAACGTTAATTATAATACTCTGTGGGCAGAACAAACTGTTTTTAAAAAATCTAAAATCCAACTGGACTTTTTTCCTATTTTATTTTAAATGCTGGATTTTTTTCCAACTTTAAAAATTGGAAAAATGTCCAGCTTAAAAAAATGGGACTTTTTCAAATTTTAAATGTGTGCTTAATTCTAATGCCAAACATGCGACTTTCTGAAATTGTTCTGTTGTTCTGTTATTCTGCTATTCTGACCCTCTGTTGAACCGTAATTTTCACACACAAATTCGTCACATGTGTGAAAAAGTCGTACGAATTCCTCACACATGTGTGACATATTAGTGAAAATTTCGTTGATACTAAGAGGTGGTTAAAATGGGGCTCGAAAATTTCACAATACCTACTTGTGACATATTCGTACGTATTTGTCACGCAGTGTGTGAGGAATTCGTATAAAATTTTCACACGTGTGACGAATTCGTTTGTGTGAAAATTACGGTTCAACAAAGCTTAAATGGATCAAGTGAGATAAGGACCTTGGATCCTATGTTACATTTAATGGCGACATCTCAGATTGGTCTAACGTATATAAAGGCGACACTTTGCCCCTTTACCATCTTTATATTATATTTTCAAGGTTTCAAGTAACACTTTATGATAAAAAAAAAAACGTGCAGCTAAATTTCATCCGGGTAGACGCATTTGCAAACTAGATATTCTATTCAGCGTTTATCCGTAAATATATAATATTTCTAAATTGCATACGTCAGTAAAATATTGTGATTTGTATGGGGAAAACAAAATAAAATATGTTCTAAAGGTCGTTTGCAACCGAGTGGGTAGATGCGTTTACAAACGTTTCTGTTTTCAATGAAGTGAACAGAAAGAGTTAATGATCCCGGATTCTGTTTTCAATGAAGTGAACAAAAAGAGTTAATAATCCCGGATGCTGTGATTTTAATGGGTAAAAAAGAACATTTCAACAATTAAAACCGTGCAATTTGTTTACTTATACGGGCCGAAATGTTATATGGGCAGACAGAAATTTATTCAATATTCAGTCATAATTATACCCGTTACATAACATATTTGAACTTGACAATTATCAACACATTCTGAAAATGATTGTCGATGGCGGATATACGCTTAAAGGGTACATTCATGAGAAATAAACCTCGCTGTGTCAAATAGTTTCGTTGTTTTAGTATTTAGTCTCACAAAAGTTTTCCTAACAAATGCAAAGCTGTGACAGGAGACTATGTATTTTAGTTCTAGTACGTTAGAAGTGCAACCATATGAAATTTGAATTGAGACTAGTCATCGTGGGCGCTGTCTATAGCATCCTGAGACTGTAACACTTCTAGTGACCTATTGATCGATCCCATTACAACTAGCGAGTTCCGATGTCCATTACTTTATTTTATCATTATTTGATATTAGCTGGCTGTTGTGTGTGTGTTTTTTTGTTGTTGTTTTATTTTCAGTCTTTCGCAAATCGCGCTCAAATGAATAACGAGCTTTCTCATTGGTCGATAGAAAAACAATACCCTACCGTACTATACTGCATCCGGTTAAAGCCGGGTAAACCGCATGATGCGGTTTAGTATTTCACGCACAAACGGTTCAAACTGTTCCAGCGCATCTTGCGTTTTAGGCACCGCATATTGCGGTTTATAAACCGCATGATGCGCTTTTAAACCGCAAGATGCGGTTTCTGAGAGTTTTGGACCAGTTCGTATCCCATAAAAGCCGGGTAAACCGCATGATGCGGTTAGTATTTCACGCACAAACGGTTCAAAACTGTTCCAGCTCATCTTGCGTTTTAGGCACCGCAAGATGCGCTTTATAAACCGCATGATGCGCTTTTAAACCGCAAGATGCGGTTTTTGAGAGTTTTGGACCAGTTCGTATCCCATATTTACTAGCTAGTTCCTCGTTTCAACTATACACACGCACCGGTTTAGTTATACACTTACATTTTTACACTACTGTTTTTAGATATGTTTTACATTTTTACATGGATGCTTTTAGATATGTTTTACATTATTCATAGTGTTCTTTACATTTTTACATGGCTGTTTTTAGGTATGCTTTACATTTTTACATCAATGTTTAGGCTTTATAGTTAGCGTTTGCAATATGACTTCTTCTCGGCGATATATGACCGTTTTGTGTCGATTCGCCGTAAAACCCAACTCCCTCACTCACTCACTTGTACCTCATTTAGTCTTTACACTAATTCCCCGTTTTGTTGAAACACACAGTTCCACATTTCGTCGATACACAAACACCCGGTTTGTTACACATTTACCTCAGTTGGTTTAAACACAAAATGCCCCGTTTTGAATGTGAAAAAACTCATTGCTTAACAATTGAAGATAGCTTTAATCTAAAGCCTCGGATAATTTGAAAATAATAAGAATAAGAGTTGATAGAAATATGATGACTGTAGCTGCAGAAATAAAGAAGTTCCCAGTTGGTAGGTTTATAACTTAAATCCCCGATTGGTAGCGTTTACATGTATACATGTGTGTGTGTGTGTGTGTGTGTGTGTGTGTGTGTCAATACATATATGGATTTCATAATAATGTGACGTCTTACACGAATTCAGATCAAAACAGGATAAAAAAAATAATTTTAAAGTCCCATAAAGCTTTAAATTTTGCGTTAAAAACAAACACTGAGGTCCGAAAGTTTCTCAAAATCTCCGCTGAAAAACGCATGCCTAGTTTTGATACAAATGTAATAACTTACAAGTATCAATGTCAGATTTATTATTCTGCTAGTAACATGTCTAAGACAAAAAGGCTTTGTCATAGGCTTATTGTAGCTGTTAACCGAGACTCTGTAAATATACCATCCCTATTAAATATAAAGATACTACATCGATACTTGCGAGTTAATTATTGTTTCTCAATGTTAGGTTTATGTGTCACAAAGCTCCTCATATATTGAAATATTCCCCTTGAAGCAAATATTGCCGATCTTAATAAAAACAATACTAGTATATGTCAACACCCGCAAAACTGTGATCACAAAAGCTTCACCTACGGGTCCGTGTAAAAAATAACGTTGTTTGTAACATCGATTTTTAACATATTGATATATCGATTGTGTTTATTGTGTTGGCAGTTTTTCAGCAGTTTTACAAAATAAAGAAGGCCATCTATTTAGTGTGTCTATACTTTGTTTTCATGATAGGGATTTGATCATTTTTCGTATGTGTCACCAAAAATATAATGTGTAGTTGCTTTATTTTCTTAATTAAATTAGATAAAATCATACAGAGCCCAGAGATATTTTATCAAAATTAGTCCTGTGTCCGAAAAAAAGTTAGCTAAAACCTACATTCATTTCCAATCGTCCTTTTCCGTCAAATACCAAAAACGAAACATTTCAAACAGCACAAATTAGCTATAAAAAAACAAAGACAAGTATCAAACATGGAATGCCACGTACCAAAAACGCAACCTCCACAAAACGAAATCTACAGGAAGTAGACGTGCACACCACTTAAAAACACACACACACTCGCACACAGGACTAAACGAACAAACAAAGGAAAACAGTGGGGCACCGCCTTGGAACGGTCATTGGCAAAAACACGACTGGGGAGCTTAAAGCGGTTTATGGTGCACACCCAACCTCACACTTACCCCCACCATGTTCCAATGATACGGGTCAGTGTTATTTAACCGCCTCGATAGCCTAGTGGTAGAGCGTCCGCTTCGAGTGCGGGAGACGTAAAAAATGGTACCATTAGCTCCCTTGCTTGGCGCCCAGGATTAAAAGGGAAACTGGCCTCTTCTCTCATACCCTCATGGCGATGGATTCCATCAGGAATGAGGTGTCGAGAGTGATTAATATAAGTTGTAGAACTTCCTTCACAATCGACCTAAAATAAATTATATATAAAACAAATAAAAGTAATCCCCGCCAGGTGAATCTCTAACACACGTAATGGAAACAAAAAGGCATGACATGTAAAACACATAAATGCTCGTGTATAAATACATAAAAAGCAAACTTTAAGAACCAAAAACGTATGTACTCAATGTCTTTTCAGAAGACAGAGCAACAGGAGAAACAAACAGACCAGAGGACAGATATCAAAACAGTTTAGTTCTGGTAGGATTTGTTTATCATAGAGTCCTCCCCCTAAAACCTTTTAAATCGTCCTAGTATTGTTATAATGGAGGCAAATGTCGACACATTTCTCACAAATTAACAAAGTCTCTCTTGCTTTTCAAAGAATCACACGTTTATTCTGTAACCAAGGCGGTATAGCATGACATGTATAAACGACTAATATATTTCATTATTCCATGAATTTACAAATCTGACAAACTTACACAGGCTTATGTTGATATTTTTCGTTTACCCACGCCTTGTCAATTGTTCGGCTTAATAAAAGTATAAAAAGTCCATTGCCTGATCATATATAGCCGTGGGACGCTGATTTGATCCAAAAAGTCCGAGTAGATTAACCACCTTGATGAAGCAACTCTTTGGAAAGAGACGATATCACAAAAAGTTCAGCTTTTCGTTATTCATATGTTCGATAAGCACTTAAATGATATCTAATTTAGTCCAAGTGCTATTTTATTTCACATATTACTGATATGTTATATGCATTATAACGACTGAGCGTTAGTCACATCGGAATAAAAGATTTTTAGATGTAATTGTAATAAAGTACTTCCTATTCTTAATAAATATATACGGAGACTCAAAAGCAACAATGTACAAACAATATATAAACAATAAGGAATTAACGGAATACAAAGCATCGACTTAGATAAGAAATGTCAGTGTCAGCTGTTACAAAGAATCTTACGTTTTATTCAGTGAATTACAGACTTAACAGTGAATATCATATTGAATATTCTTAGATAACAAATGTTTAGTTAGTGCACCTATCCAGACGACTATGACCAGGCTTGTACCTAATGCATAATTATAATTAAAATTTAATTAAAATTTAATTAAATTCAATCATAACTAATTAACAAATTTGAACTAGTTGAAAGTAATTAATAACTGAAACAAAATTTTAAAAAATGTAATTAATTAATTACTGACTTCGAATTGACAAGTAATTGTGAATTAAATCTAATTATTCTTAATTATTTTGCATCGTCTGTAAGTACTCAGGTGAAATTTCACACTGTAACGCAGTCATAGTTTATATTTATTGTGCTGTAAATTATAAGTTGTCAACATCTTTTGTATTCTTTCATAATATAGATTCAATGTCATTTCTGGTTTGTAATAACTTTACTTGTTGTTGCTACACATAATCCGTCATTTGCATTATTTTTCTCTTGAAAACTTTGCATTGATAAAATAATGTATCTGATAACAATTCGCTCTTTTCTTTTTTCTGTCTATTGAAAAAAATAATAGGGAATCAAGTTTCCGTTTTTGTCCAGTACTGTGTACCAAATATGAAATGATTTTATATAACGGAAAAGTGATTTCTGAGTGAATACAGTAGAGTCACTCACTTCATATACAGAGGTCAGCTTGTAGGAAACACATTATTAGCCTTGTTTGCTTAGGCACACCATGACATTGGCTGTATTGAAATGTTTTATTTTGCCGAAAGATACCAGTGGAAATTTTAAGACATGATTTGATAAACATTTATTTTAATAACTTGTCCCGACTAATTGTAATTAGTTCAATGTTTGTCCAAAAAATCAAGTAATTTATTGTAATTCAATTGATAAGATTGTCAAAATAAATTTAATTGATCAATTATTTCATTGAAAAATAGGCACAACCCTGGCTATAACTGACTATTAGATTCTATACACTTAAACACATTTGCATCATAGACTTCCCCTACATTCAAAAGTTTTGATGTAAATACCTGTTTTGTCTCGATAAATGGACATAATGAGAAAGAAAGGTTGTGCCAATATATTCAATATTACTTGTTTTTCTGTTTGCTTAAATTTATTCTGAGAAACAGAGGTTGTGGGCACTACTGATTCCGTGAACTCGAGAGTAACAGTATACACATAAACATAGTTTCTTGTTTTGAATTGTCAGCGTCAAATTCAAAATAAACTTTCATATACAGTACTTCAAGCACTTTTCATTTCCATTGATTACTGTGAATGCTCCTACCACATTGTATATATCACCCTGCACGGCAGTTTTCACTGACTACGTCGCAAACGTTATAATGACAATTACGCGGGCACCTATACTGACATGTAATTCCATAAAATCC
>NW_026462692.1:0-4087 GCF_021730395.1 Mercenaria mercenaria | reverse complement strand
GATCTTACATGTGTCACATATATTTCCAAAGTAATTTCCTTTACATTTAAGGCAATGTCCTGAAATGTTGACACATTAACTCTTGTTTGGACATGTCTCGTAACACTCCGGACCGTAATGGCATTAAGGGCCATTGTAATTTGCTTTACAACGGTTACCGTTGGAAAACTGCCCATTATTTCTATTGCATATTATTATTATTATTATTATTATTATTATACCAGATTTATATAGCGCCCTTTTCGTGATAAACACGTTCAAAGGCGCTTTACATAATTATAGCAAACGCAGCCGCACAGAGTGCGAAATTCATCCTCTACTAGTACAGACACAGAGCAATCTGACCAGAGGGACAGAGTGAGACAAAGCCCCCAGAACAGACAGAGAGAACTTTTTAGATACAGACATGTCCGGCTAACTTAGGCTAGCTCTTTGCGAATAGACAGTCTGGTTCTTTAACGTGCCCGGTATATAGCACCGATACACGCGAAGCCGTTTTTCCTGGGAAGAACCAGTACATGCCTCTAGTTAGGTGACAGACACTCAAGCACATCTCAGAAATTTCCATTGCCAGTACCGGGATTCGAACCCCGGACCACTGGATTGACAGTCAAGCATGTTACCACTAGACCACCGGCCCACCTATATCAGTCTGCACATTTATGCGCATACACTATCTTTGCAATTTCAAGGACATATTTTATACCACATATCACAAAACTTTCCATTTATACATTCAGCACATGTTTGACCTGAGAAATTTTCAAACTCGCACCAAATCGAACAATATCCTAACTTTCTGTCATATGAATTTTTTTTTTTTTTTTTTTTTTTTTTTTTTTTTTTTTTTTTTTTTTTTTTTTTTTTTTCAATTCAATGGGCATGCATGCAATTTCACAATAAAAACCAAAGTTTACCCCTGAGCAATCTGAACAGTGTCCTGTCTTTTGTTCGCACCTTCCTTTCGCTTAACTTTCGGAAAGAATTTTTGTAACAAGATAATCTTCAAGCATTTATTCGTTTATACATGGTCCAATATAAATCACATTTGGATACTGCTAGTGCAATGCATGGATTTGCAGGATGTCCCAGTGTAGTTTATACCCAGGTAAACTCAAATGAAATAACATAGTGTCCTTTAATTCTTAGCATGTTGGACAAGATTGGTTCTGCCTTTGCGACCAGTGTAGATCTTGATCAGTCTGCACATTCATGCGCTTGGATCAAGATATGCATTCTTCGCTATTCGGTCAGTATATTTTAGTAAGCGCAGTAAACACGTTTAACAGTTAAATGGTACTGTCCAAATTGAAAGATGGACAAGTTCATTATAGAAATTTAGCAAAGAAATAATTACAATTACATAACATTCAATATGATTGCGTCAATCAATAATGATGATGGTTTTGAAACTTGACGATTATATCAACATACAGAAAAGGTCTTGATTCTAAGCTTGTTTGAGATATACTTAGGCCCAGTATTATAATATTCTTGAAATTGAAATAAAAATACGAGTGTTTGCCAGGTAGTGCAAAAATTAAATGTGTCATACGTTGGTGTCACTAATATAATATTTCATTTTATTTTCAAGATAATACCTTAATATGATCATTTATAATGTTAATAATGTATGAAAACACAAAGCTATATAATTAAAACTTTCTAGAATTTGTTTCTTTACATTTGCATTATTTATATATAGATATATAGAAAATTAAAAAAAAAATGATGTTGAATGATAACCCATAATCTCATTTATATAAGGTTAACTTTTTTGAAGCAGCACAAGGTGTTAAAAATTACGAATGTATTATGTTACTTGTTTTCAAATGATGTGGCAAACTGGTTTGTTGTATTAAGTGAATTTTCAGTGCCTTATGATAGCTTAATAAACTGAATTATTCTCTTTGTGGTGTGTGGTATCATTTTAAGAAACTGCGCAATTGTTTTTGTCAAAACTACACTACAGCATGCTTATATATTTAGTAACTGTCTCATTTAAGATGTAACAGTATATATATCAAAGTTCAAAGATAACACCTCAATAGTTGAAGACGTGCTTTGATCTTGGCAGCTGCTCATAGCAAATACAAATGTATAAATATTCTTCAATATGTGTATTTTACTCATATCAAATCTTAACATTCTCATATAAAGTAGGAGAAACATCCCGTTCGGAAATCAACCATTTTGTTTTCCCCTTCTTCTTGAACAGGAAACATGATACTAAATATAGTAACATGCTTCCATTTCGGGGAGTCATATCACCATTTCTTGACTAGACTCTGTGCATAAGAAAATACATGGTATCAGTAAATGTAATACACAATCTACCGTTCAATGCTTTTATAAATATCCTAACAAACAAAAATAACATTGAAATTACTCAATTTCAAAGTGTCACGGATCGGAAACTTAAATTCTCGATTGGGAAGCTCATTATATAGATTTATATTCAATTTGATTTTTTTTTTTCAAAGCGTAATTAAGCTACACAAATAATACTGATAAAACACTTATTAACATTTCCCGGCTTGATAAATGCTCAAACAAAATGATATATCCAGATGCTCCACACTTACTTCTGACAAACACACATTTTATATTCCTGCACATGCAGTTCTTGTTATAAGTTTCGTGTCTCTTAAAATTTTACTGGGCCAAATGATTTTATGCAATGGTATGCATCATTAATTAAAAAATAACGACCTGAAAAGTTATGGAAGTTATGTTTCCTATTCGGAAGACTTGGAAATTAGGAAATATAAAAGTTGATAAAAATTTACTAAGACAGAAAAAATCTAAATTTTAGACAAAGTATCTTAGTTCACATTGGCACATTTCATTTAATGACAACATGTATACCCTTAAGCGCTGGACCTTTTGATGGAAACATGTCAAAAATGATGATTTTGCTTCCTGAACGGAAAACAAGTTACTTGATTCAGTAAACTGTTTCCCGTTCGGGAAGAAATGAAAAACCATAAATTGATTTCCCGTACAGGAAGTTTCCCTATTGTTACATAACCTAAACATTTTCGGAAACTGCGTGCATTGGGCTATCATTTGAACAAAAATCATTATTGTGTGATCTTGTTCATTGAACCAAAAATGACATTATGTTAATAATATAAGATCGTACTTGTTACTTAAGACCTATATTTGGTCAGTTTTAGACAGGTCGTATCTGCCAGTTGCAACCTTTTAAGATTGTTCATTATGTGATTTTGGATACAACAATTATTTATTTATTATTATTTATTTATATAGCAATGCTACATATATTACAAGTCTGATGCCATAGAAAAAGGAATGTAGGGGGGGGGGGGGGCTTTTTATTCAAAGTTTGAGAAGACTACATTCGAGGGGCGTTCAATATGTAATGTTACTCTGCATGTAGTTCCGTAACCGCTTGTTATTTTTAGATGCGGTTTTCGGCACATTAAAGAGCAATTTATTGGGAACACAATGCTATATAATTTATAAAAATCGGTAGGTTCAAAGTAAAAAATATAATCATTTGAGTGAGTGTACTGGACAATAATTATAATCAAGGTTTGTCCTAGGTATCTATATTCTCAGAAAAATAGAATTACTTGTAAAATCACAAAATTCTATCATTTTTCTACGAGGTAAAGCAATGTGTGATGAGTTTGCGTTTGTTTTAAACTATTTATTGCATTTTTAATTTTATAACACAACTAAAAATTCTAAACTCGAGGTTGATTCCATCTGGAATATGTGTTGAGAGAATTAAGATACTAGTATCAACTAAAAATACAAGAATTTTTTAAACGATGATTATCGCGCCTGACAAAATTGCAGAGGCTTATTGTACTCATCTTATCATTTTTCGGGATTTGAAAAAAAGTCGAATTGAAATGGATGTTCGTGTGGACAGGTAGGGTGTTTTAGAGTGATTTTTTTGCGGGAAAAGGGGAAAAAATGACTGGGAAAAAGACCCCCCCCCTATAAAATGGGGGGTATTTTAATGGGTGTACGTTCATTTTAGAGCACGCTTATTGCTTCAAATAAACCTTGAACAGCGGTAATATACATTGGACCAGAGATGAATGGGATGGTT